>NC_072820.1:4600000-4852500 GCF_027744805.1 Dunckerocampus dactyliophorus
AAAAATGGTAAAATGAACTAAAATAGCAATATAAGGCGTTCAGAAAACGCATTCAAAGATGTTGAGAAAGTATGTGTAGTAGTATTCTACACTGGTCAGTAATGTTACTGTACTGTTCCGTGAGACTCACAAGCACCAGACTTGATCGCCGGAACAACAGGCTTTTATTGCAGGCTTTCAGTGATGCCACAACCGTCACAATAATCCCTAACATCGGCTCCTGTTGCAGCCACGCCAAACTACAACTCAACTGTGAACCCCTGACATCCCTTTCTGTCCGCTCCCCCATTCAGCTCCCCTGGCACCGGAACAAATTTACAGCAACACACATGACCACAAGTCTTATTTATGTCTTAAATGGCTTATTTTCTCTTATTACATCTACCATATCAGTATAGTACGAGTGTAAAGGTGACTATAGGGGTGTTATTTCATGTGTAGAGAGCTCTAATAATGTTAAAAACCGTATTTAGAAGGTCGTAAACAGGTTTTCATACATCATGGCAAATTATGCAAATTAGACTATGACATCATTTACCACCCGGTTTAGGATAGCTCAATCTCGGTGACGGTTTGTGCCACTACACCCACCTTTTTAAACGGTAGTACCGTAAATTGCAGTATTAAGCCGCTACTTTTTTCTTAAACTTTGAACCCTGTGGCTTATGCAGCGGTGCAGTTAATTTATGGCTAAATTCTAACCTTGTGACATCTCCTTTACTTCAGAACTGCTACTAATTATTTAAATACTGTGCTGCTCATGCATCTGTGATGAAACGGTAGCTCTTTCTTTGGCAGGAGCCAATCACAAGCTATCAGTGCACTTCACAATGAGCTTGTCAACCCGTTGGAAATCGCAGGAGGTCATTATATATAACAGTATGACAATATAACAGTCTGACTCACAGAGTCATCTTACTAAGAACACCAAACTCATCACACAGCAACTTAACACTCAAAATATAAACCTAATAAATATACAAACATGTACCAATAAGAGTTTAACATGTAAAAAACACAACTCTTAACGTTTTCCCATAATGCGTTGCATCTGAGCAATGTCAGCCTCCCGCTGGGCCCCTCTGGCTCGTTCTGGTGGACAGATGCAGCATTCCAGCGCCATCCATCCATTTTCTATGCTGCTTGCCTTCCAATGAAATGTTTTGCTCAAACAAAATGCAAAATGTTGGGTTTTATTCATTTTAAACTTGTATTGGTAAAATGTATACCTTTTGAGTGTTAAGTAACTGTGTGATGAGTCTAATGTTCTTTGTAAGATGACACCGTGAGTCATAACTGTTACATTGAGTAATGACCTCCTACAATTTCCAATGGGTTGATAAGCTCATCGTGAGTTTTTCATACCTCATGATTGGCTCCTTTCAAATAAAGAGCTGCCTGGTCCTCACGGACTCGTACATGCCACAATATGCCATTGGACATGTGCGGCTTATACATGTACATAACTGTTTTTTCCTCGAAATTTTGCAGGTGCGGCTTATACAGCGGAATTTACGGTATTCGTTTTGCAGAATTTGCATATACAACCCAGTTACTCAACTTTCATCCCCAGCCTGACCTGCGCATCTGCTGCAGCCTCTGTAGACATCCTGCTGCCAAAAGTTCTCTGGGTCGTGACTCCAGGAAACGCTGAGCGTGTCTCATCAAATACTGACTGGGCGGGAACAAGCCTGTACACAACCACATCAGCTGCCATCCACGCTCCATGCTCAGCCTACAGGCAGGACAGGGACAACACTTACAGCAGCGCTTATACTGAATTACAATTAGGTGCATGACAACGAAAAAAAACAACTACCTGTTGTTGTTGCTCGTCATCTGCCTCATGATCTGACAGTAAATCTCATCCTGCAGGTCTTCGTGTTGCGCAGCCGGGCCAAAGATCTGGTCAGTCAACTCTACTGGACTGCGGATCTGTTTGATGGGATAGTCACCCATGTACTTCAGAATAGGTAGCACCCAAGGTTAAGGACGGACTCCGTGTAAAAAAAAACAAAACCGGGATAGTATGACAACATAGACAATAATATTGGTTCTGAGGATATCAGTGAAGGCGTTGCAGGCGAGGTAGCTGAGCTCAGAGTTGCGGACCAGGTTCTTCAGCAGCGGCTGCTTCAGAGGTTCTCTCGAACACACCCACAACCTCTCTTTACCAAGAGGTCTGTGACATGTGGGAACACAGAGGGAGCGGGTTAAAAGAGACATGACACCTACTTTATGGGTACCATCAGACATTAATGTAACTGCATTTGGACATAAAGTGCGCGTGTGTCCGGCCATTTAACTATTTTCTTGTGATGTGCGCATCGATACTTCCAATAACAGCTCTTCATGCTCTAAAATCGATTCTCAAGTCAAAATATCGACACTTTAGTCATTTGAGGTAATGTTTGCTTGAAACTTTTGTCTGTTGAAAAGCCACGCGTGAATAAAGTTTTCATTATAGTAGTTATTCATCATGAATCATTTATTTTAATGGTTGTCATGTTTGACATATTTTCTTGTTTTATTGTCACATATTTTCTATCATTTGTCCTCTTTTTCCTTTTGTTGTATATTAACTTGGCTTTATTGTAACTCACCCCGCTGCCTCAGTACAGTTCAGGGTTTAAATAAATTATTAATCGATTCCTTTCATTTAAGTGTATAATTTATTTAAATTAGGGCTGTCAAAAGATTACAAATTTCAATCAGATGAATCCGTTTTTAAATTAATCAATAACGATTAAGCACCATTAGCAACTATGTCTGAAATATGCCCATTTTTGCTGTATTTAACGAACAGAAAGCTAAATGACATGACAGCATTATATATACATTTGTATGTGTTAACAGCTCCAAATGAACTGAGTATGTCAATCAAACTAAAAGATACCACACGAGTCTAAAAATCAATTTGTCTAACACTAGCTTCTTTAATAGTAGTGATTCACACATGATTTGGATCACACTTTAAACTGTTATAATGAGCAACGAGGGGTTGCATTCAAAGACATTGCGTAATTTAAGGTGAATTTACTTGTTTGTACAATTGAATGAAGAGTTAAATGTTCGGAGTGTCCCTGAATGCATCTCACGTTCTTGCAATGGCATAATGAGCTGCTTTTTATAATTACAAGAAACACAAAACGTTACCTAAAATTGTCCAAAGCGAACTCTCTCAAAGAGACTGGAGAAACTTTTTCTTCTCTCTGGGGCCCACTTTGTGTCACAGATGTCCTCTGGCCTGGACTGAGCAGTTCCTGATTGGGTCAGAAACAATTGAACCAAAATGATTCTTAGACCACTTCTATATATTTTGTTTGCAATGCATGTCATCTAATCCTAGGCCAGGGGTGTCCAAATTGAAGCCTGGGGGCATTATGCTTCATAGCTAGCCTGGGAAGGCCTCAGCACCCCCCCTATGGAACTAAAAGACGTGGCTGGAAACCAGGAGGTCTGGGATTCCCTGCTGAGACTGTAGCTCATGGGATCTGGACCCAGATAAGTGGGGGACAATGGATGGAACACAGCATACAGTGGTGTGAAAAGTGTTTGCCCCAATCCTGATTTCTTATTTTTTTGCATGTTTGTCACAATTAAATGTTTCAGATCAAACAAATTTAAATATTAGCCAATGACAACACAACTGAACACAAAATGCAGTTTTGTTTTTCAATGAAGCTTATTATTAAGGGAGAGACAAATCCAAATGGTCCTGTGTAAAAAAAAAAAGAAAAAAAAAAAAAAAGAAAAAGTGATTGCCCCCTAAACCTAATAAGTGGTTGGGCCACCCTTAGCAGCAACAACTGCAATCAAGCGTTTGTGATAACTTGCAATGAGTCTCTTACAGCGCTGGGGAGGAATTTTGGCCCACTCATCTTTGCAGAATTGTTGTCATTCAGCCACATTGGAGGGTTTTCCAGCATGAAGTGCCTTTTTAAGGTCATGCCACAGCATCTCAATAGGATTCAGGTCAGAACTTTGACTAGGCCACTCCAAAGTCTTCATTTTGTTTTTCTTCAGCCATTCAGAGGTGGACTTGCTGGTGTGTTTTGGATCATTGTCCTGCTGCAGAACCCAAGTTGGTTTCAGCTTGAGGTCACCAACAGATGGCCGGACATTCTCCCTCAGGATTTTTTTGGTAGACAGCAGAATTCATGGTTCCATTTATCACAGCATGTCTTCCAGGTCCTGAAGCAGCAAAACAGCCCCAGACCATCACACTACCACCACCATATTTTACTGTTGGTATGATCTTTTTCTGAAATGCGGTGTTACTTTTACGCCAGATGTAAAAGGACACACACCTTCCAAAAAGTTCAACTTTTGTCTCGTCAGACCACAGAATTTTCCCAAAGGTCTTTGGATTCATCAAGATGTTTTCTGGCAAAAGTGAGATTTGTTCAGCAGTGGTTTTAGTCTCGGAACTCTGCCATGCAGGCCATTTTGCCCAGTGTCTTTCTTATGGTGGAGTCATGAACACTGACCTTAACTGAGGCTAGTGAGTAGTGAGCAGTTCTTTGGATGTTGTTGTGGGGTCTTTTGTGACCTCTTGGATGAGTTGTCACTGTGCTCTTGGGGTCATTTTGGTTGGCCATCACTGTTCCATGTTTTGGCCATTTGTAGATGATGGCTCTCACTGTAGTTGGCTGGAGTCCCAAAGCTTTAGAAATGGTCTTATAACCTTTTCCAGACTGATAGATCTCAATTCATCTCAGTTACGTTTTAACAGGAGGGGTCAAACACTTTTTCACACCACTGTATATTGACCTACACTGGATTCGTTTCAGCATCTTTAATGCTCAAAAGTGGAACCCCCAACCTTAAATCAGGACGTCGGTGGAAAAAATCTGGATGCCCTTGTCTTAGGCAAATAAAATCTTACTGAATATACACTACCAGCATTTCCTCAGTGGGTCTACTGAGAGTTGGAAGAAACTGCAATACGGCCTCATCGACGGCGCCGCTGTTGTTTGTCTTCTGATTTGTTGCCTTGACGATGTTCTTGTCAGAAGAATATTTGTGATCCTTCTCTATCAACAAGACGTCCCCTCGTTTAAACACCAAGAATGTGGGGTCATCTGTAGGAGTAGCAGCATGGAATTATGTTCTTCATGTTGGTTTCTCGATGAATTGTTACAAAACTCCTCTACCTGATTTATTGGAGTCCTGCTGGGCCAGCGCAAATACCGAGCGGGCTCGCAGTCCACTCAGGTTGTGCTCTACAAGTGCAACCATGTCATCAGCTTCGTCACACTTTAGGACAAATTCCTCTTGAACAGTGGATACACTTATCGACCGGTCACTTAAAGGGCCGTTGCTAGAAAAAAGCATAAGGAAACAGAAATGATCATGGTGTCCACAGCAACGACTTCAGACATCAACCGTACCTTAACGTTTGGACTCGGTTTAGCTCCAGGTAAGGCAGCTCAAGAAGTCTCTTGTCTCTTCCATCCATGAAGAAGATGCCAGTCCAGTTAACCGCCACAATGAACCTGCTTTTGGGCAGAGGACGTCCTGTGGGTATATTTAGGAAAGTATCAATCCAAAGTTACCCCATGAATGCCATCTCGTTGACTTTTTAAAGCACTGTATGTAGAATCAGTTGACTGACCGGACACCATCGTAACTTCATAAAACTTGGAGAAGTGCACCGCCCATTTCTCTCGAGCGCTGTCGACGAGTTCTCCTTTAACGCTGTCTTTGCTCACAGTACCATTGCTGTAAGGGCCCTGCGGATGTGAGAACTTTACTCAGGTGTTGCCTCACATACAATACTTGGCGTGATGTGGAGAACACAGCATGAAATCGGGGCCGGTTTTTGTGTTGTCGTTGATTTGGTCTCTCCCACCTGTAAGAATGCTGAGCTGATGAGCTGGACCCATTTTCCCATGGACTTGTTTTCGATGAGAGGCGTAGCAATGCAGTCTTCCACCACCT
The DNA here is from genome assembly GCF_027744805.1 of Dunckerocampus dactyliophorus. Classification (NCBI taxonomy): domain Eukaryota; kingdom Metazoa; phylum Chordata; class Actinopteri; order Syngnathiformes; family Syngnathidae; genus Dunckerocampus; species Dunckerocampus dactyliophorus. The sequence continues at coordinate 4,605,944 of NC_072820.1, forward strand.
TCTGCATGTTCTCTTTGCTGTATGCAGAGCCAAACTGGATGTAATAGTGCTTTGCTGCTAGCTGGATATATTCATCCTCCTGAGAAACATATTGTAGATTTGACTGAATACACTATTTTCTAATTGTGGGTCCAAGTATACATAACGGGATACCTAATAGTCTTTGCATGTACTAAGCACACTTCAAGTGACAGATTCTGTTTTTTTTTTACCATGTTATAAACAGCATATTGTATTTAATAAAGACATGTAATTGCAGTACTGGACACCAGGAAGGTACTCCTGCAATGATCTGAGAGATCTAACAAGAAAGATATCAAAAAATGCAGCCTTTGCAAAGATCATGCTTGGTTGTGATTGACACTGTCAGATAGGTATTGTGGTTGAACAGTAGAGCCCCGCACACTCGCAATTCAGCATTCAAGGCCCTGCAAACTTGCAGAAATAAAAACAAATAATTCTCAGAAAATAGGCCGTTTTTTCCCCACAGAAAACATCTCATTCACCATAAGTCAGTAATAATTTGTATATATACAGTATTGGCTGGCAACCAGTCCAGGGTGTACCCCGCCTCTCGCCGAAAGTCAACTGGGATAGGCCCCAGCATACCCCCACAACACTAGTGAGGACAAGCGGCATAGAAAATGGATGGATGGAATTGTCAGTCATGGCTCTAAAGTTTTGAGAATGACACAAACACGAATTTCACACAAAGTCTGCTGCATCAGTTTTCATAATGGCAAATTTGCATATACTCCAGAATGTTATGAAGAGTGATAAGATGAATGACAATGACGCCCCTTTATTAGTTAATTACTCATTTCATTGCACCTTTTTTCCCCAGTTGCAGGCAATGTTTGGGAAGAGGCCCAGAGTCTCAAAGATGGTAGACTGGTTGGCGCCATGATTTCATAGATGTGACAGTCGTTAGTCAATGTCAAAGAAACATGTGTCTTGACCATGTAAGGAAAGAGCCAACCCTCAAGACAACAGGTTGACGTAATGGTTTGCAAATCCTAGTCCAAGTCTGACTGCTTGCTGAACTCTCATTAGAAGTGCTTCTGATCTGACCTAGACTTCTCACAGGGCGGCCAACCTGTTTATGATGCATGCTTATGTCTTTATGATTCAATGGTAAGATTTTTTTGTTAAGCGCTGAGATTTCACCCTTTGTTCTGAGGTCCTGGAACGCACCGTAGTTATACGCATTAGTTATACTTTAAATGTGTTTAAAAAGTGTGTGAGGCATATTGAGGGCTTAGACCCGGATTGTGTCACAAGTGTACGATGGCAATCGAAGAGAGAAGGGGAGGTTTCTGGAGGTGAATGTAATCAAATAATTTCAACAGTCACTTTTATTGCAAATGTTGATCCGAAATCGCAAGAGAAAGTCAACATCAAGCTAGCAGGAGGGTTTGGAAGGGTATGACTCGTAGCAGGCCGTGTGTCTGAAAGACTATTTCATGGGCGTGTCAGTTACTGGCTGTTTTTCACCATTCGCTGGTGGTTCCGCAGCGGAACCTATTTGTGGTTGTAACAGCACTGCATCATGCTGACACTGTAGCTGTATGAATGTTTTCGTGTATTCTGATTACCTGACAGCATTGGTCAATCATTGTCAATTGTCAACCCAAACATTTTGTATTTTTAGTCTCTGTTGTATGTTTAGTTAAGTTTATTCCAAGAATTCCACAAAACATAATGGAGGTGTATGACGTAGGCCAGGTATTTTCAAAAGGAGGCACGCCACCCCTGGCAGGCGCCAGAAGACTTCAGGGGAGGTGCAGCAGCTTGAGAATAATAAAGAAAAAAGGATTTTTCAAACCTGCTCAGCGACCCGACCCAACAGTCAGGGGTGTGTGGGAAAATATGCTCCAGAAGTATAGTTTTTTTGGCAAGTAAGGTAGGCCCAGTTGTATTATGCTCTCACAGGGGAGGATCACTGCATGTGTCACTTCCAGGGCATAGGCCAAATCCATCCAAGATGATGGCTTTTAGTAAATGCTCTTGCTGCCACTGTAAATGGTGATTTGACAGTGCAGGTGTACCACATGTAGTGGCCTTTATCTGACGTGCTAATATTGTATCAGAACTTCAGCCCACTGCGTTCAGGGCCTCACCTTCTCGCTGGTGTACTCTCCAGACTTGATGCCCTGAGTGAGCTGCCTGTAGATGAGATCCGTGCTGATGGAGTCTTGAGAGCAGTCGTGCCAGGGCGTGAAGAGCTCTTTGCGGATTGCAAGCTTCACGGGGGTGTCCCGCTCCTCCTTGCCCTGCCTCCTCATCTCCTGCTCGCACTGGGACACCGCATCCAACACGTGCTTCCCACAGCTGCCCAGAGACCACATCTGGAGTCAAAAGGTCAAAATGATTAAAGAGTGCTGTCCCACTTAAGGTTAATATGAGATTTAGCAAAGCCGGTCTTCAGGAAAATCCCTCGCCTGTTTAGCAGAGGAAGTAAAGCTCACTTTATCAAAGAGGCGGATGTAGAGGGAGAATCCATATGTGTCACGCAGATTAATCTTGTCAGCCACAGCTTGACAGACCTCCGCAGAGGTGGAGGCCGAGTCCAGCTGCAAGTTGACATTACTGCCATCAGTCAGACTGACGGTCATTTCGATGGGCTCCTTGGATTTGACAGCCTGTCAGTGAGGGAAAAGATAAACCTTAAAGTTGATGAGAATTATTTTTACCTCCACAACCAATCCGATGAGGACCGACGAGTACGTACCTGTAATTCTATCCAACAGGGCAGCTCTTTTCTTTCACCGTTGGCTTGAATGCGCTGCAGGAGCTTACTGCAATATTCTCCATAACCATCTGGCCCCCTGCGGACAAAGTTCTCCAGATACTGTGGGAGAGTGTGGAATAAGACAGCTATGAAATAAAATTACGAGAAACACAGCAATAAGAAATCATTTACAGTCAGAAGGGAAATTCATGATGTATCAATTGTACTGTACTATTTTAAAGGCTCACTAACTTAAATTCACAGCCCGTTGCTGTACCGTCACTGATTTCTTATGTTGGGTGAAAGCTGAGGCACAAAGTTACATGCTGTTGTGCATCAAACATACACAGGTGCATCTTAGAATATGTTTGAAAAGTGAATTTATTTCAAGAGCTCAAGTCATAAAGTGAAACTGTTATATTCTATAGATCGCCTACACAAATATTTCAAGAATGTATTTCTTACTCGTTCTGAATCATTTCGGTTACTACACAATCTCGATCAAAATGTGAAGACCGGTTGAAAACTTGCAAGAATTTACATTTTACACAGCTGGAGACAGAAAAGACTTTTGAGTATCTACTATCTACTATTTTTTTTTTTATCTCACTCCCATTTCTTTTTTTTTGTATTTTGAAGCTCTGTTTAGAACCTCCTTAAGACCCACAGTGCAAAATCCTTGAAATATTCCAACTGGTCTTAAAATGTTTAATCAGGAGTGCAGCTTGCAGCTAACATTTTAACTATGCTGTAGCAGCCATCACTACTCTGGAAAAAACTGGTAGTTTTACACGGAGGCAAGCTGGTGAAGCTTACCTTTATGAAGAGCTCTGTCGGGGGGAAGATGCCCAGACAGATGGAGAGAAGTCGCCATCCTTGCACACAGCTTGTTCTGTTTTTATTCTTCAACAGCTGCTTACAGATCTGACAGTAAATCTCATCCCTGTGCAAGGAGAAAAATCAAATAAAACAAAAAGCCCAGAAGAGGACTTCATATCATATTGGCATTAATACAAAAATAAAAAAAAGAAAACATTATACAGTAGATCCCCACACAGTCGTGATTAAGCAAATTCACAGTTTGGTCAAAAAATTATTTTCAGCATTTTTCCCCTGATAATAGGGTGTTTTTTTCCACACAGAACACACATCTCATTCACTATTACCAATTTGTACCACAGTTAGAAATCCCACAATTTTTTTACATGTTTATGACTTTATGCTTCACTGGTAATCTTTTTTCGTCAAGCGTTGAGATTTCGCACTTTTTCTCGGCGGTCCTGAATGCAAAGTTTGTTTGGCTACAGAAGCACTAACTTCGACAGTCAATCCGGCCTCAAAACTTGCAGCGAGGTCATCACAAGTTATCATATGATCATAAGTCGTTATTGGACTTGCAACAGGCAAGCAGTGTGGATTATGTCGACGCGTCTTGGAGAAATGTCTTCTCTCGCCCGCTAGCCACTAGGTCTAGCCATGACGACCAGGCTAAAAGCTACGGCGTAACTCCGATTCCATCTGTGCATGGATCATCTTACATTATCATTCAATTTCATCACGCAGTTTATACTTTAAATGTGTTCAATAAGGATGTGAGGCACATTTAGCGCTTCAACCTGGATTGTGTTGCAAGTGAACAATGGCAATTGAAGAGAGAAGGGGAAAGTTCTGGAGCTGACTCTAGTGTAATGATTAGAACAGTCACTTTTATTGCAAATGTTGATCCAAAAGCAAAATCCCCCAAATTTTGATGTGTCAAAAATAGACAATTTTTTTTTTTTTTTTGCCATTCGCCTGTGATCCGGGAATGTATTTTTGTTGAACTTTTTATTGTCTCTTATACAAACATACATGCCAGGGGTGTCCAAACTTTCGCCATCAAGGGTTACATACAGAAAACTTGAGGGATGCAGTTGGTACTTTTTGTACATTAAAGATTCTAAAACCATCCGATGTAGCTAAATATACACCGAGCTATCTGAACAAAACATCAACATCTAGTGCAATATCTATAATAACACAGTGCTGTGAAAAAGTGAATGCCCCCTCTGCTAAAACATAACATAACTGAGATTAATTGAGATCTATCAGTCTGGAAAAGGTTATAAAGCCATTTCTAAAGCTTTGGGACTCCAGAGAACCACAGTGAGAGCCATTATGCACAAATGGTGAAAACATGGAACAGAGGTGAACCTTCCCAGGAGTGGCCGGTCAACCAAAATTACCCCAAGAGTGCAGTGACGACTCATTCAAGAGGTCACAAAAGACCCCACAACAACATCCAAAGAACTGCAGGCATCACTTGCCTCAGTTAAGGTCAGAGTTCATGACTCCACCATAAGAAAGACACTGGGCAAAAACGGCCTGCATGGCAAAGTTCCAAGACCAAAACCACTGCTGAACAAAAAGAACATTAAGGCTCATCTCAGTTTTTCCAGAAAACATCTTGATGATCCCCAAGACCTTTACGAAAATAAGAGACAAAAGTTGAACTTTTTGGAAGCTGTGTGTCCCATTACATCTGGACGCATTTCAGAAAAAGAACATCATACCAACAGTAAAATATGGTAGTGGTAGTGTGATGGTCTTGGGCTGTTTTGCTGCTTCAGGACCTGGTAGACTTGCTGTGATAAATGGAACCATGAATTCTGCTGTCTGCCAAAAATTCCTGAAGGAGAATGTTGGTGACCTCAAGCTGAAACCAACTTGGGTTCTGCAGCAGGACAATGATCCAAAACACACCAGCAAGTCCACCTCTGAATGGCTGAAGAAAAACAAAATGAAGACTTTGGAGTGGCCTAGTCAAAGTCCTGACCTGAATCCTATTGAGATGCTGTGGCATGACCTTAAAAAGGCGCTTCATGCTGGAAAACCCTCCAATGTGGCTGAATTACAACAATTCTGCAAAGATGAGTGGGCCAAAATTCCTCCACAGCGCTGTAAGAGACTCATTGCAAGTTATCACAAACGCTTGATTGCAGTTGTTGCTGCTAAGGGTGGCACAACCACTTATTAGGTTTAGGGGGCAATCACTTTTTCCTGTAGGTTTGGATTTTTTGTGTCCCTTCATAACACTGCATTATGTATTCAGTTGTGTTGTCATTGACTAAAATTTAAATTTATTTGATGATCTGAAACAATTAGGTGTGACAAACATGCAAAAAAAAAAAAAGAAATCAGGAAGGGAGCAAACACTTTTTCACACCACTGTGTATATCATAAAATGAGTTGTGGGCCAGAAATGGCCCGTGGGCCGCATCCCTGATGTATGCAATATTGATAAGCCTGTTCTACTGTTCGTCTCATATATTCACCTTATGCCTCGTCTGGATAGAGCGTATCCAACAATAATATGCAGTTTTTCAAGGGAGGAAAGTGGCCTGTCTAGTGTGGGACCTTCTCCGATTAAAACACCCTCATCCTCTGTGACGTCTTCGGGCTAGTTTTGTGGGGGAAAAAAAAGAAAAATATTAAATTCTAACAAAAAATGGCAAACAGGATTATCAGCGCATGTGAACTGACCTCCTCAGGAATTGCAGATGCTTTTCTGTTTCCATGCTTTTTCTTGTTCTTCCTAAGTATTTTCTAATAGCCAACAAAGTAATATCATTTCAGAGCTCGGCTCTGGCAGCCATCAAACTCGTCATTCCTCCAGACTAACCTGGTCGAGTCCCACCAGGTTGCTCAGCCTCCTGCCTTGTCTGTGAGGCAGAGGCCGGGAGATGCTGAGAGAGACCTGAGAAATGGCATCCTGGGATTTGGGCTCTGGCAGGTCCCCCATGAATCGCAGTATAATCCACCACACGGTCAAACATGCCTAGACGGGGATAAAAGGAGACATCATGTCCACATAGAGCAGGGGTGTCCAAAGTGTGGCCCGTGGCCGTTTTTTATTGGCCTGCCGCACATTCTAAAAATATAATTTAACAAGAACACTAAAAAAAACAAAAAAAACAATATTAGCAAGAAAATGAAAAGTCAGCAGTAATTCTACAAGAATGAGGTCAAAGTATTAACAAAAAAAAAACTCTAACAAGAAAAAGTCAATTTTACGAGAATAATTTGTTGTAGTAGCAAAGAGTTGAAATATTTAAGACTTTTTTTTTAAGTTGTAATATGAAAAAAAAAAACAACAACTAAATATAGTTGTAATTTTTGGGAAATTAGTTTGCGGGCAAAGTTATGTAATGAAAATAAAGTCAAATAATATTACTAAAATCGTAATTATGGGAATAAAATTTACAAGAAGAAAGCTGAAATAGTTGGAAAATTTAAAAAAAACAGCAGAAATGAAAAAACAGCTGTAATTTTATGACAATAAAGTTATATTTTAATGAGAAAAAAAGGTGCAGTTTTATGAGAATAAGGTCATAATAGTATGTGGAAAAATAATGTCATTTTAGTCATGTAGAGTTAAAATATTAAAGAAATAATAATATTACTATTTTTTTTAATAGACAAAACAAAATAAAGTTGTAATTTTTGAGGAATTACATTGGGGAAAAAGTTAGAATATGGGAATAAAGTCTAAATATTATGAGAATAAAATGTACGAAGATAATTTAAGAAGAAAGTTTAAATGTTTAGAAAACTTAAATGTAAAAAAAAAAAAAAAAAGGTCAAAAATCAAAGTTGATACTAATAATAGGCTTTTTCACCTACAGTATAAATGCAGTTTTTTCTTGAAATAAATATAACTTCTTAACATATCTATGTGTGTTGCTTTACAAAATATCCAAGTGGTCCTCGAGTCCTTTCATTTTTCACCCTGTGGCCCTCGCTGGACCAGAGCAAGGATGAAGTATGCATGTCTTCCCCACTCACCAACGTGTCGGCCTCATCGTCGTGCTGCAGAAGAGGCTTCCTGAGTCTCTGTGTGATGTGTGTGTGGCTGGCGTCACCCTGGAAGTGAAGAATGCTAAACTTGTAGAAAGAAAACTCCTCGGTGGAGTCTTCAAAGTCGTCTTCTTCCTCGAATGATGGAGTCGGGGTTGTTGCGTATGAGGAAGGGATGCTTATCTCAGACATGGTGTCTACTTTCTGTACAATCTAAAGAAAGATACGTTGGATATTTGAATGCATTTGCTTCGTTAATATGTCATAGACTTGCTTCGGCACACATCGAACCTCCTCTTCCTCCGATGCTGATTCATCTGGTGCTTCATGTACTATGATTTGCACAATGGGTGTGAGCAGGCCATCGTCGTCTTTCTCCGCCGCCACCTCCGCCTCAGCGATTGGCTCAGGCTCCTCGTCAGCTTGCTGAGCCTGAATGATGACTTCTTCTAGTCTGCGCTGGAGCTCTAATGCAATGTCGTCCTCGTTCTCAAGCTCCGTGTGTGAAAGGAAGCCCTGTCAGATGAGCGGGAGAGGATGGACGATTAGCATGGTATTTATTTGTAATTTTTAAGAGTTTCATCACTTACATGAGTCCTCATTCCCTGAAATGATCTTCTAGCCAGGAATCCTCTGGTGTAAGCCTGCAGCAGCAAGACCGCATCTCTCTTCTGCTTCCAGCCCTTCCTCGTCTGGTAGCCCCGTATCTACACAGCATCTCAGTGCTTACTTGTCATTTTAGATGACCGGTAAAAGATACACAGTATATATACAGTGGTGTGAAAAAGTGTTTGCCCCCTTCCTGATTTCTTATTTTTTTTTATGTTTGTCACACTTTAATGTTTCAGATCATCAAACTAATTTAAATATTAGTCAATGACAACACAGCTGAACACAAAATGCAATTTTTAAATAAAACTTTATTATTAAGAGAGAAAAAAAAAGTTATGTTTTAACAGGGGGGGGGGGAAATCACTTTTTCCCACAGGGACCATGTAGGTTTGGATTTTTTTTCTCCCTTAATAAAAAGTTTCATTTTAAAAACACATTTTGTGTTCAGTTGAGTTGTCATTGACTAATATTTAAACTTGTTTGATGATCTGAAACATTTACGTGTGACAAACATGCAAAAAAAAAGAAATCAGGAAGGGGGGCAAACACCTTTTCCACACCTCTGTAAATGCACCACATTTGATTCAGCTCCAGAGCCTTCCCCTTCTCTCTTCAATTGCCATTGTTCACTTGTGACACAACCCATGTTTAAGCCTTAAATATGCATTTAAAGTATAAAATGTACAGGTACTAGGGATGTCACAAGATCTCACGAGATTAAAATGTGACAAGATTTCTTGTTCAGAAAAAAAAAAAGTCTTGTGGGCACTAATAAATCAAGGAATTAATCACACAATGCACAGAGTGAAACCTCTTCCTGCTTGTTTAGAAGCGTCTCAGGCCTGGTGCCCACGAACGAACTAAAAATCTTGTCACGTTTTAATCTCGCGAGATCTTGTGACACGAGATCTTCTTCCCGAATGTCGTACTAAATTCCACTAAAATGCATCTAATTATGTGTTTTGTGTGTGTTTTTCAACAGATGACACAGGCGATTTTAAAAAAGCAAATACTGTACATTTGCTTGCTTTGACTTTAAAATATATAAAAATAATTTTGCGGCATTGCGGACGTCTATCTGCAATGCTGCAATCGCTGCAAACCCTCATAAGCTGACGCGGGACTGAAATGCTGTAGCTAGCATGACGGCACTAAGTGTCTGAAAGTTGAAAATGGCTGAAATGCTAACATGCTAATGTTGGAATGTTAACAACTCTAGCATGTTAACTGTTTGCATGCTAACACCAATAATAACACCAAGTGTCTACGTAGGTTTAGACCAGGGGTGTCCAAAGCGCGGCCCGGGGGCCATTTGCGGCCCGTGGCTGTGATTTTATTGGCCCGCAGAACAGTCTGAAATGTAATTTAACAAGGAAATTAAAAAAAAACAACAAAAGCAGCAAAAATGGGAAAATCTATCAAAAGTCAAAATATTAAGAGAAGACTTGTAATTTAGCAAGGAAAAAAAGCCATAATTTCACAAGTGATAGTATAAGGAAAAAAGTCATTTTAGGATTTTTAAAAACTTTAAAAAATGTATAAAATGAGAATAAAGTAAAAGTATTAGGAGAAGAAAATATACAAAAAGAAAGTTGAAATATTTGGAAAATTATACAAAAAAAACAAATAGAAAACAACTGAAATTTAGTAAAGTCCAAATATTCAGAGAAAAAAAGTGTTTCTAATGGGAAAAAAGTTGCAATTTTATGAGAATAAACTTGTAATATGAGGAAAAATAGCATTTTAATAACAATGTTGAAACAAAGAAAATATACATCATTTTTTTTTTAAGATTTTTTTTACAAATTATGGGAATAGAACCCAGCAGAAATGGAAAAAACAGCTGTAATAAAGTCAAAATGTGCAGAAAAAAAGTCATAATCGAATGAAGAACAAAAGTCGCAATTTTACAAGAATAAACTGGTATTATTATGGAAAAAACGTCATTTTTTGTAGCATTTCACCCATATTACAAAGCTGAAATGAAGTTTTTGCTTGAGCTACATACAGTATAGCTTCTTAGCATATCTCTAAGTGTTGCTTTACTAAATATCAAAGTGGCCCTTTCATTTTTCAGTATGTGGCCCTCGCTGGAAAAAGACTGGACACCCCTGGTTTAGACAAATGGAAGTGGTTAAAAATGCTAATGTTTGTATCACTACCTATGTAAGTTTATACATTTGAAAAGAGCAAAAAGCTAAGATGCTAATGATCTTGTGAGACCCCTAGCAGTTACCACTAATAAATGATAATGTAATGATTGCTAACTGTCAAAGCTAGTGCTTCCGTAGCGTCGCAGGAGAACACAACTATGGTGCATTCAAGGACCCTCAAACAAAGTGAAATGTCAAGGCTTGACAAAAAAACCCCCAAATATGTAAAAATGGTGGTCTTTTTTTAACAGATATTACCGGTATTATCATGTATGTGCAAATGATTACCGACTTACAGTAAATGAGATGAGTTTTCACATCAAATTAAACACAGAGCATTGGTTGGTGCACAAAGAATATCTTGATTACATACGTGAGTTTGTAAAATGACGGCTGCCGCTCGCTGTCTTTGATACTGGGACTGAAGCATCCGGCCACGGACCTTTGACACGAGGCGTCCAAAACCTTGCAGGAGCTATTTGGAAGTGGGATGAGTTGGCAAAATAAATGTCACATACAGTGTTAGATATAGATCCAGTTTATACAGAATTACCTTTCGATGCACTTTGTTTTCCCTGTAAGCTCTCCAGTGTTTCTGTAAGACCACGGCAGCCCTCCGCTTCTTCAGAAAAGACTTTCTAATAACAATAACATCACTCGTGACATTAGGTGCACCCAAACCCCAAACTCTGTCTGCCCAAAGATATCACCTGTGTTTGTATCCCAGCATGACCCGCTGAATCACAAGCGCTTTCTTGCTGAATTCTTCTTCCCTCAAGCGTTCCAGAACGGCATCATGGGCATCCTGGAAAGCACAACTGTCAGTCTTGTGATTCATCCTGGAAACCCTCACAGAGATTTAAAAAGAAACAAACGGCATAGCACAAAAACAGCAGGAGGAAGGGAGGAACATAACAGAAAAGCACCCCAAGTGTACCGTGTTTTCCGGACTATAAGTCACGTCCGAGCAGAAGTCGCACCAGCCAAAAGTGCACAATGAAGAAGAAAAAAAACATATAAATCGCATTGGATTATAAGTCGCATTTTTTGGGGGGAAATTTATTTGATAAAATCAGACATTTCATCTTGAAAGGCAAGTTATAGTAATAATAAAATGGAGACCAACAGGCTAAGTACGCGTCTGTTAACCTAACGCAAATAGGTGGTATGTTAACGTGACATATTAACAGTTATGCACATAATGATATTGCCAAAGAAGACTGAACAATAGAAGTCCTAGCACTGAACCCTGTGGGACGCCATGACCAGCCAAAAATGCACAATGAAGAAGAAAAAAAACGTATGTAAGTCGCACTGGACTATAAGTCGCATTTTTTTGTGGGAAATTTATTTTAGAAACTCAGAGACCAAGAACAGACGTTTCATCTCGAAAGGCAAGTTATCTTAATAATAAAATGGAGAACAATGCTAACATAACGTGAACATGTGGTATGTTAATACATTAACAGGTATTCAGATAACTACAGCCTCAGCAACATAACAGAACTAGTTTACTTGCAGCTTGTAATCTGCACACAATGGTTTTCTTTTTTGGGGGCATTTGTGTTCCGTCTTTCTCAAGTTGATGTTTACGTTGTACATTTTCAGTGGTACAGGAGCGATAGGAGTAGCAGATACTGGCACACAAGCCCCGAGCGCCCTCTGGCGGCTGTCGGTGTGGTGGAAAAAACCCCCCAAAACATATACGTCGCTCCGGAGTATAAGTCCCAGGACCAGCCAAACCATGAAAAAAAAGTGCGACTCAAGTCCGTATGATTTCCCATAAGCACGATTTCACCAGTATGAGAAAATACTGGCAAAAAGTAACCATGCAGACCAGTAAATGCTTTTCAGAACCTTCAGAAAAATCTTGGTTTTCCCAATTTTCCACTCGTCAGATGCTGTAATTGCTGTCTGGCAGATGGCATCACAACAGGCGGCAGCTGTGTTCTGCGGAGAGAGCGTTTCATCGATGGATATTGACAGGCGAATTCATCGTCAGGAAATGGCACATGAAGCAGAAACATACACAATACAAGCGATATAAAAAAAAACGGTATTAGCTCATTCAAACCCAGACATTTTTCAAAAGACAACCCCTTCAGTACCGTCCATTTTAGACTCTTTTGACTGATCTTTCAAGGCATATAGAATATTGTGTTCTCTGGCAAGTAAACCTACAAAAAGAACGATTACTCTTTTGTTCCTCCTTTTTCTGTTCTTTAGTAAATCAGCAGTAGAACATCGGTAAGTTTCAGGAAAAAAAATAGTTCCCGACAAGGAAAGGGAGAAAAACAGCTTTCTGTGATTAATTACATTTCAAGCATAACCTTCAATTTGACGCAAATTTTTTGCTTTTGCGACAGCTCAACTATTTAAAACAACTATACCGCAACATAAACAACACAAAAAACGGTTGTTTTACATCATAATAATTTATTTACAAACATAACACCATAACTACTTACAATTTTCACAACTGGAACTAACCATTGTGTGTGCACGCGATAAAATTCCCCTACAATGCGTAGCCTTCTGCATCTTCTCTTCCACTTCCTCCTTGCTGTCCAGTGTGTTAATACATGGCGAGCTCTTATCAAATGTACTTCTGCCACCTTGTGGCCTTTTTTTATTGGGTCAAAAAGGGGCATCTATTTATTCGTGTGCAGTTGCGTCATCACCTCTTTTTGCCTCTCGCGGGAAAAAAACGTAAAAGACTTATAAATACATCTTTGGGATCAGGCGTTCGGGTTTATAAAAACGTTTGAATACGTCTTCGGTATCGAATGAGCTAATGCACAGTTTTGATTGACACTTTGAAAGTACGTTTAAGCATCACTGGAAGATGAGCAAATGATTATCTTTGCAAAGGCAGGTGTAGCTAATACCTACAGTATATATAAATACTCTTGGGTATGATATCTCACAGTTTTGGGGTCGCAGTCGGTCATCTTCAGGAGCACCCGGTAGCGATTCAGGAATTCCTCAAAGGTGTGTCGGATGGGATAGCCCAGCTTCCTGATGCGGATGGTGTCCATCATGCCGGAGTATCTCAGCTGACGCATGCAAAGCTCTCGGTCAAAGTCCTTCAAAGGATATCACACAGAACATTAGCGCAGAATTTTTTATCATCAACGACAAAATGGGTTCTCAAAGGAAGCAGGAAATTAGCTGCTTTATGGAAGGCGACATTGTTGACCAAGCACACAGGCGTCATATTGTAGTCTGGTGGGTCAGATCTGGTTTTATGTAACGTGTAATGTTACTTTTCATCTTTTTGTGTGAATTGACACTTACAAAATTCTAACCAGGTGTTTTGATTGTTTTTATTCCGCCGTTTTTTTTTTTTTCCCCTCTAACTCCTCCTCCACTTTTTGACTGATTCGAACCAATCCAGCATGAAATCGTTCCGCTCGTTCGGGAATAGTTTGCTATCGACTCAGATATTTCAAAACATTCCAAGATTTTCCCATTTTTACTATTAAAAATGGATGGGCCATTTTTCAAATTTCCACCATTCGCACATTTCTCCACCGATTCCAACCATGAAACCATTCCACTCAAACTGACCATTTTTCAAGTTTCAAAAAAAAAAATTTCCGCAAAACTTACACTTTTTTTGTAACGCTACTTCCTCTTCTTCTAAGATTTCTTTCAACATCGAGATTTTGCAATTCATTCAAGCCATTCCAACAACAAACTGTTCAAATACGTTTAAGCTTCAAGCTACCTATTTTTGACATGACAAAATTGTTCATTTTACGGAAAATTCTCACTTTCTGTAAATCCGTAGCAAATGTTTCTACTACCACGTTTCTCAACCTGTTCAAGTCATTCCAAACATCAAACTGCGGAATACGTTCAGGACAATCAGGCTACCTGTTTTTCACGTGGCAAAAATGCTAGCTTTACACAAAATTCCTACTTTTCTCTAAAAACAATTGTCACTGCTGCCACATTTTTCAACCGATTTAAATCATTCCAAAGTCAAAATGCACATTTGACGTTCCTGGCATATTGCGCTATCGTGCTACATGTTAGCATGCATAAAAATGGTAGAAAATGCTACTATACTAATGCTGGCATGCTAGCGAGTATTAACATCCACGCTACCTTTCTTGATGTTGCATGCTAAGATTAGCATGCTAACGTGCTAATGTTACAAAAAGTAGCACTTTTAGCCGTTTTTATAAGTAGAACTCATAGAAACACGTTGTGCTATCATGCTAAGTGTTATCATGATAAAGTTAGCATGTTAGCATTGCAAGGACGCTAACATTAGCGTAGTAGCATTTTTATCCATTTTCATTCGTATCAACATTGACAGACACTCAACACTATCATGCTAGGTTTTGCATTCTAACGTTAGCACACTAACATTTTAGTCATTTTCATGAGTAGAAACTTATATAAACACTTAGTGCTATCATGTTAGGTGTTAGCATGTTAGCGCTAGCATTCTAACAGTAACATATGAAAATGTAAAAAAATGTTACTAAGTATTAACATATACAGACACTTTGAGTTACCATGCCATTCAAAAATGCTTTGCAATCGCTTGCTCTAATTTTTTTGGTTGTTTGTATTAAATACTTCATTCTGCATTCACACGCCATCTTCGCACGTCTTCTTCACTGTCATTGCCATCATCAAGTTCACATGTGTCAAACTCGTGCCCTGGAGGGCCGAGACGCTGCAGGTTTTCTCTCCAACCAGTTTCTTCAGCAGGTGATTTAATTGATGAGCTCCTTCCCTCAAAATGAAGGCGCTGATCATTAAAATCACCTGCTTTAGTGACTGGCTGGAAAGAAAACCTACAGTGTCTCGGCCCTCCATGGCACGAGTTTGACACCCCTGATCTAGTTGCTAAACGCATTTGCAGGCAGCTGACTTCACGGGAGAGGCGGGGGACACCCTGAAGTGGTTGCCAGCCAATCACAGGGCACATATAGACAAATTCAGTGACGGTTAAGAGTCTCCAGTTAACCTAACTTGCATGATTTGGACTGATCCTTCACCTCAGACTGTTTGTTGTTGTTGGGTTTGAAGCAGCGGATGAAGTAAGGCTGGCAGACGGACAGAGCCTTCATGAGGGCGTCCAGAGACTGACGGAACTGACCGCTCAGGGTCGGCACTTGCTTGCGGTTGTCAGCTGGGGACTGAGACGAAATCACACAACAACGCAAGGCAATGGCAATGAAGAGTTTAAAATGAGTCCAAATGTGGAAGACGCTTCCATACCCGCATGGAGTTCCTGGGTGTCATGATGATCTTCATGTTTTTCGTCGTCTTGACTCCATTGATTGACGGCTCTGATACGAAGATCTGCTGAAGCAGCTTGTTGGTGGAGATTTCAACCATCTTGAATATGTCAGCGCTTACAGCATCTCTGTTCTTCTCAAGGAACCCTTCAAGGACACACACACAAATATTACCATCTAACACAGGGGTGTCCAAACTTTTTCCAGCGAGGGCCACATAGTGAAAAATGAAAGGATGCAAGGGCCGCTTTGACATTTTGTAAAGCAACGCATGGAGATATGCTAAGAAGCTACTGTATATGTAGCTTAAGAAAAAACTGCATTTCACCTTTGTAATAGAGGCGAAACGCTACTGAAAACGACGTCTTTTCCATAATAATACCAGTTTATTCTTGTAAAATTGTGACTTTTGTTCTTCATTCGATTATGACTTTATACTTCTGAATTTTTACCAGAGTAAAGTCAAAATATTAAGAGAAAAACAATGTAACAGTTGCAATTTTATGAGAATAAACTTGTAAAATGAGGAAAAATAGCATTTTAGTAACAATGTTAATGATAAAGAAAAAATACATTATAAAGTTATCATTACGAGAAGAAAATTTACAAGTGGAATGCTGAAATTATATAGTTGGAAAATAAAAAAAAAACAGCAGAAATGGAAAAATAGCTGTAATTTTACGGGAATGAAGTCAAAATATTAGGAGAAGAGAGTTGAAATATTTTGAAAATTATACAAAAAAAAAAACAGCAACAGCAGAATTTTTACCAGAGTAAAGTCAAAATGTTAAGAGAAAAATAATGGAACAGTTGCAATTTTATGAGAATAAACTTGTAAAATGAGGAAAAATATCATTTTAATAACAATGTTGCTATAAAGAAAAAAATACATTATAAAGCTATCATTACGAGAAGAAAATTTACAAGAGGAATGCTGAAATGATATAGTTGGGATATTTAAAAAAAAAACAGCATAAATGGAAAAATTTAATTTTTAAGGACATAAAGTCAAAATATTAGGAAAAAAAAGTAATAATCGAACGAAGAACAAAAGTCGCAATTTTAAACTTTAACTTAACTTTAACTTTAAATTCTAAAGTTGTTATGGAAAAAAGGTCATTTTTAGTAACATTTCACCTGTACTACAAAGGTGAAATGCAGTTTTTTCTTAAGCTACATACAGCATAGCTTCTTAGCATATCTCTGTGTGTTGGCCCTTGCATCCTTTCACTTTTCACTATGTGGCCCTCGCTGGAAAAAGTTTGGACACCCCCGTCATACACACAAGGGCCACAACACGAACAACACCTGGGAGGACACAGCTTGTCGGCAGGAATTCATGAAATATAATCAGCATCGTATAGCAGCAGCTGTGCATTGGGAGGGAACAATGTGCGTAATGCAGAGACCTTAGTTGACACTTTGTGTCTAAATAATAAAAACTGTACAGGCACAACCAGGATGCTCCCTACAGCACGAGTGGTGGCATTAGCTACCTACCTTTGGAGTCATAATAAACCACGCCTGCAAAGTGACAGATCCCGAAGTCCGTGTCGTGTTCTCTCTTAGAGGCGATGAAGGTCTTGTCTCTGCGGTGCTGCTGGTTCATCTTGCCGAGCATCGTGAAATCTGAGCCCTGTCAACCACCACCACCATTATTTCACTGAAAACAGGCACTGTGTTTTCCTAAACTTTGAACCCCGCGGCTTATTCAGCGGCGCGGCTAATTTTGGCTAAGTTCTAATCTCCTTTACTTCTGAGCTACCGCTAATCGTGTGAATACTGTGCTGCTTGCGAGTCAGCGAGGACTCTTTCTTTGGCAGGAGCCAATCACGAGCTATAAGGGAACTCGCGACGATCTGGTCAAACCATCGGAAATCGCCGGTACAACAGTCTGACTCACGGTGAAATCTTAGAAAGAACTCTAAAATCATCACACAGCAACTTAACACTCAAAGGTAGGTAAGAAAGAACCGATACAAGTACCAATGCGAGTTTAGAATTAAAAAAAACAGCTACGGTTTCCCATCATGCATTTCTTCCAAGCAAAGCATTTCATTGGCCGGGCGCTGCAATGATTCATTCGGCCCCCTCCCTCTGGTGGGCAGAGGGAATAAAATGCCTCGCTGGGAAGAAAGGCATGATGTAAAACCGTTAAAACAGTTTTTACTTTCAACTCGTATTGGTACTTGCATTGTATATTTCTTAGCTATCTATTGAGTGTTAAGTTGCTGTGTGATCATTTTAGCGTTCTTTGGAAGATGACACCGTGAGTCAGACTGTGATATCGAGTAATGACCTCCTGCGATTTCCGATTGCCTGATCGGCTTGTCGCGAGTTCCCTTGTAGCTCGTGATTGGCTCCTGTCAAATAAAGAGCTGCCTGGGCCTCAGAGCTTTACAATAAAAAGATTCACTATGTGCAAGTGGAACCAGTGCGGAACACCACCTTTGGGAAGTGGCTTTCCTCATCGATCAGAGCCAGCAGGTTGCAGGGCTTCCCAGCCAGAAGGTCCAGAATCTTCTGATTGTCACCAAAGTTGATGTTCTTCCACACAATGTCTTCTTTCAGATATTCCTTCTGCTCCAGCTTGAAAATGTGTCCCACGAAGAACTGCTGCAGCTTCTCATTGGCGAAGTTTATGCACAACTGCTCAAAACTGGAGCGCAAAACAGGCGAGTTTGTTCACTTTTAGGTGACTTCTCTGACTTTTGAAGTCGCATGAGAAGCTTTCTGACCTGTTTGTTTGGAAGTTCTCAAAGCCAAATATGTCAAGCAAGCCGATAGACAGATAGGAAGATCTGCGGTTGTCAGCGAGTTTCTTGTAGATGACGCTGTTGATTTTCCCGACAATCCATATGAACAGTTTGTTGTAGATCGCCTGAGGGATGAGACACACGTCAGTGTTCAGTTGGTTTACACTTAAAATACGATATAGAATGAAATACTGGCACATCAATTCAATGGGACCAGCAATGCATGCTGGGTACTCCCATTGACGATACAGTATAATGATGTATTACATGTACTGTACAACTAGAATCTGCGATTTGCGTGTGAATGCTGGCTATGCTGAAGTTGATCAGCAATTCTGCACTCGCTGTCGAATCCCTCGCCCAAACCCTGACAAGCTGACGCCGCACTGAAATGCTGTAGCTAGCATGCTAACTGCTCATATGCTAACACCTAGCAACATAGTTGTTAAAGTAATCTAAAGTAATACCTGAAAATGGCTCAAATGCTGAGATGGTAACAACGCTAGCATTCTAACTATCAGCATGCTAACACGTAGCATAATAACACTGTCTACTTAAGTTTATACATATAAAAGTGGTTAAAAATGCTTTCATGCTTATGTTAGCATCATGCTATCACCTACAATGAAAACATTGTCTATGTAAGTTTATACATTTGAAAATAGCCAAAAGCTCAGATGCTAATGTTAGCATGTTAACAATGCTATCAGTTAGCATGCTAACACCTAGCATAATAACACTTCGTCTTTATATATGTTTGTACATATGAAAATTGCTTAAATGTTAACATGCTAACTGATAGCATGTTAATGTCTAACAAGAAAACACCAAGTGTCTATGTAAGTTTATACCTGTGATAACATGCTAATTTTAACATGCGAGCAATGCTAGCATGGGAAATGATAGTGCTTAGTGTTTATGCAAATGTATACCTATAAAAATGCCTTAAATGATGATAACTTTGGCATATTGACAAAGCTAACCTGTTAACGGTTAGCATGCTACCCTACGCTACTGGATTGAGCATAGCCTGTTGATTAGTTTGAGCTCTGCTGCCACCTAACTGGAGGCTTAGCTGCAATGTGTCAGACCTTGACAAAGGCGTCTCGACTGGCAGCGGCCTGCTCACAGTCCAGGGGTTTGGTCACCCTCTCTCTGTTGGTCATAAAGGAACGATGGGTCAAACTGTTGGCCAGAGAGGACGTTTGGACCTGCGGGAAACACGCACATAAAAACAGAGAGTAGAGTGTACGTGTAGCACATTCCTCTGTTTGTGCATCTTTACGGCTGCCAAGACAAGAAGACAAACCTCGAGCAGTGAGGCCGCAATGCTGAAATGTTCTGATTTGCTGACGTCGCTGGTTTCCAGGTTATTTTGTGTGTTGGCTGGTGTAAAATCACAAAGGTCAGCATCAGTTTAACACTTATATTTATGCTATTTCGTCACATAAGCACTGTTGGGGGGGTCAAATGACAATGACAAAAATATCATACAAACTTTGAACCTTCACTTGCCTTCGAAGGAGACGTTGCCCAGGTGTAAAATAGCCGCAAGGAGCTTGAGAATTTCATAACACTGCTGCTCTGAGAATGTCAGAATCTTCATGGCAGATCGAATACGACTGAAGTCCTCGGTGTCACGCCTTCCTTCACATGCGATGCAGTCCCCCTGCGATACATTTACTCGACTGGTGACACATGCAAGTACGCCGGAACGGATGATGTGCTGTGTTGAGGCACGTGCACGGACAGACCCCTGGCGGGGCCTTTTACCCCGCATGGTTTTTTTCCCACCCCCCGTTCATTTTCATGTCCAGCTGTTTACTGACGTTTGTCATGTTCTAACGAGAGGAGAGAGGGAGGTCGCTCAGGCAGACAATTTAAAAACCTTTTAGGCAAGTTCATTAGTTTAGTTTCATTTCAAATTGCAGCTCTTGAGATGAAAGGAAGGCATTAAAATGAGCTACATGGGAGTCTGGTGAGGTAGTATTAGTGTGACATTTCAACTGTCAGAAAACAGTCAAAAATAAATAAATATAGTGTGTACTGTGTCATCAGCTTAAAAAAAATGATTAGAATTTAATCATATTTGTAAATAATAGGGCTGTCAAATGATTAAATTTTAAAAATCAAATTAATCGCAGTTGTCAAACGAATTAATTACAAAGCGCCAAACCACAACAGCAGCTACCTCATGGCACTTTACACACGAAGGCCACAAATGAAAAACACTGACTAAAACGCCACATGAGCGGGCGCTTTGCGACGGAGGCAGGGAAAAACCTTGAACAGAACCCAGGCTCTGTGGGGGGGCCGTCTGTCTTGACCGGTTGGGTTAAGATATAAAAACAGATGGTGAGATGGTGGATCAAGCTAGAAGTCTTAGTCTTAGTCCAAGGAACACAGAGGAGTGTTTCTGATACAAATCATGGTATCAGGGCTCAGTTCTAGCTATATGTGGTGTGTGTGTGCCCCCCCCGGATTGAGTCGGGGAGATGGTTCCATAACAGAGAGGCCTGATAACTAAATGCTATGCCTCCCAATCTTCTACAAATTCTAGGAGTGGCAAGTAATTGTAAATTCTGGGAGCGCAGTGTTCTCCTGGGTTGACAGGGTTCTAGGGGCTCTTTTAGATATACTGGTGCCTGACTGTGTAGTACTTTGTATGTAAGGAGAATTTTAAATTCAATTCTAAATTTTACAGGTAACCGGAGCAGTGGGGTTAATAGAGGTGAGGTATGATCTCTTCTTCTGGTTCTGGTTAAGATTCGTGCGGCAGTATTTCGGACTAACTGAAGATTCTTTAAAAGATTTCGTAGGGAAACCTATGAACAGAGTTACAAATAGCATGAACACGTTGTTCTGCACCTGGTAGTGGCAGAAATGTTCTGATTTTCTTTATGTTTTGTAAATAGAAAAATGCTGTTCTTGACACTTGTCGTATTTGGGAAGTAAAGGAAAGGTCCTTAGCAAAGATGACACCAAGGTTTCTGACTGTACCTTGGGGGGGGGTGAGTGCAAGACCATCTAGGGTGGTAATATCTTCTGCAATCTTGTCTCTGACGTGCTGTGAACCAGGGACTACGATTTAAGTCTTATCTGAGTTGAATAGTGAAAGGTTTGAGGTCATCCAGCTCTTTATGTCGTTAAGACACGCCTGGAGTTTGGACAGCTGATTAGCTTGGTTGGGTGTCATTGATAAGTACGGTTGTGTGTCATCTGCATAGCGGAGGAAGTTAATGGAGTGTTTTCTAATGATATTGCCAAAGGGGGACATATAAAGGATGAACATTAAAAGTCCTAGCACGGAACCCTGTGGGACGCCATGACCAGCCAAAAATGTACAAAGAAAAAGAAAAAAAACATATGTAAGCTGCATTTTTGTGGGAAATTTATTTTAGAGACCAAGAACAGACGTTTCATCGTGAAAGGCAAGTTATCGTAATAATAAAATGGAGAACAACGCTAACATAACGTGAACAGGTGGTATGTTAACGTAATATATTAACAGTTATTCAGATAACTACAGCCTCAGCAACATAACATAACTAGTTTAAGTGCAGTTTGTAATCTGCACACAATGGTTTTCTTTTTGGGGGCCTTTGTGTTCCGTCTTTCTCAAGTTGAGGTTTACGTTGTACATTTTCAGTGGTACAGGAGCGATAAGAGTAGCAGATACTGACACACAAGCCTCGAGCGCCCTCTCACGGCTCGGTGTGAAAAAAAACCCATACATAAGTCGCTCTGGAGTATAAGTCGCAGGACCAGCCAAACCATGAAAAAAACTGCGACTTATAGTCTGGAAAATATGGTCGTTTTTCTTTGCCTTTCTGTTTATTTATACCACACATACGTGCTTAATAAAGACGTTGCTGTGATGTACGGCGTGTCACTGAACGCACCTCGCGGTCGTAGTAGTGACAATAAGGAAGTGTCGTTCCGCTGGCAAGCGGACGGAAGTCGTGTTTGTGAGTTGGAGATACATACACGGTGCAGGAATTAAATTGCTGCTGATGTATTCAGGTCAGAATAAAGTCATAAAAGAGCGCCGGCCTCTGTGTGAGGACGCTATTGTGCCCCCCCCCCCTTGTCGTCATAACAGAGAGGTGTGGCTTGACCAGATGTGCATGCGTCAGTTACGCTCAAGATTTTAACATAATTAATCAATTAGCTACCGCCGTTAACATGCTATTTTTGACAGCCTTAGTATGTATATATAATAATAATAATAATAATAATTTCATGAATATTTTTTGCAACTGGTGTCCCCCAAAATGTTTGCGCACATGACGACAGTTAGGTGTTTTCAATATTACCGCGGCTTTATTTATCAACCTGAGAAAGTTCATTTATGAGAAACGCCTCTCTGTGTGATGCATGGCAGTTCTGCACCACTACAAACACAATAGCAAACAAAGTACTGGTCACATATTAGCTCACCTACACTTCAGGTGAGTACAAATCTATATAAACAATATAAAAGCAACAGTCTCCTAAGGAATTCGAGCAATGGTTTGACACTTGACTTACCCTGGTGAGGAATTTGTATTCCTTTGCATCACAAAGATGCAGACTTTTCCTCTCCTCTGTTGTGATTCCTGCCAGCATGCAGTAAAATATATGGTAGTTGCGCTCCTCCTGGGCCTGAGGTGGTGACAAAACTGAGCAATGTTACCTTTTGCTAAACGTAAAAGTGCTTGAAATGTGATCAGAAGGTGACATCTGTATCTTAGGTTTATGTTTCTCCAACTAGCGATAGGAGGGAAGCTTATCAGTCCGTTAAGACTATCTTCTGCCGTGATGTGTTGTCTCCGTTACCAATGAGAGCCTCCGCTGGAGACATGCCCACAGGCAAGCTGTGGCGTAGTTTCGAGAGTGTCCTCACCTGATGGCAGACCCGAGACTTCTCCAGCAGGTATTGCTCCACTCTGGCCCCCTCAATCACGCCAGCATCATTGAAGAAGATCTCCAAATATTTCCCAAAGCGACTGGAGTTGTCATTTCTGATGGTCTTTGCATTCCCAAAAGCTGTTTCAATCACAAAGGAACAGTTTTAATCATATACGGCCGTGCCGGGGAACAAATATTTACTCCTGACAAATAATGTATCTTTGCTCATCTATCTATGCCAGTGAGGTGTACACTAGATCCACAATTTTAATGCGAGTCACGTTCCGGAACTACTAGCGAATGCCGAAAAACTGCGAGTAACTGATACGGCTCGGCATGGGTCGGAGATTGTGACTGTATGATAACCTTGGGCAAAAATATCACGGTTTCACTGTATTATCATTATTATTACGTATTATAAATATAAAAATGTGTTATTTTGAAATATCTTTATTGAAAAAAGACAACAAGTCAAGCCAAAAGTCATTTTTACACCATATAAGATGACAGTGGAAAATATGTACTGTAAATTCTGGTGTATAAGCCGCACATGTCCATGTCATAAAATGGCACACCGTGGTGCAAACGAGTCTGTGAGGACCAGGCAGCTCTTTATCTGACGAGAGCCAATCACGAGTGATGAAAAAAAACTCATGACGAGCTTGTCAACCCATTGGAAATTGCAGGAGGTCAACACCCAAAAGGTATACCTCAGAAATATACAAACGTATATCAATACAAGTTTAAAATGAAAGAAAACAACATTTTAAAGTTTTCCCATATTGCATTCGTTTGAGCAAAGCATTTAATTGGAGGACAAGCAGCATCGAAAATGGATGGATGGTGTGGCAGTGCTGCTTCTGTCCACCAGAGAGAGACAGAAGAGCCCGGAGCTCAGAGCTCAAAGGGAGGTTGACGTCATTGCAGCGCCCCAGATGTAATGCATTACAGGAAAACTTTAAGAGTTGTGTTTTTTTCATTTCAAACTCATATTGGCACTTGTATGTATATTTGTCAGGTATACTGTACCCCTTTTGTTTTCTTTTTTTTTTTTTTCCAAAGAATTTAGCACCACTGTATAAGCCGCAGGGTTCAAAGTAAAAAAAAAAAAAAAGCAGCTGATACATCCGAATTTTGGGTATTTAACATATGAAAAATAAATGAATTATCTCTAAATAAATAAATGCAGTTCTCAATGCAGTCTACTGTGGCTAATTTTTCAAACATTCATTAATTCATAAATGATCGCTGTTTGTGGTTGAACACGGCCTTTTATTCATAAAAAAGCGTGCATATTTAAGAATATTGTAAGTATTCTTGGCCTAAATTAAGCATTTTAAAGCATAAAAATGGCTAAATGAATAAAAATACAATTATAAAGGTATTCAGAAGATATGTATTGTAATATCTGTGACTTGTTGCGTGCTCCTCTAAGGGGCGGGGCCCAGGAAGTGACATGTGTGCTGTCAGCTAGCTAGAGTTTACTGTGTTTAACTGAGCGTTAGCGGTATGGACAGTGCGTGTGACTGGCGTGTGTTGTGACCGACAGCAGCTCCTGTGTGAATGTTCACTGCATATGCGCTCTCTGCTTGTTAATAAAGCGACTGAAGTGCATCGTTAACTGCATTATAGTAGTATTCTACACTCGTCAACAAGTGTGAGTAACATAACATTGATGAGGCAACAGCCACCGCAGGAAGTAGTAGTAGTAGTAGTAGTAGTAGTACTTTATTAATCCCACAGCAGGGAAATTCATCTGTTACAGCAGCAAGCAAGATACACAAGTATGTACACAAGTAAAGAATGCATAGTCATAGACAATGCATGCAATGCATAGACATAGTGAATACAAAATCGCTCTCCTGATCAGCCTATTGATCCTGCTCCTGTCCCTGTCGCTGTCAATGCTAACATGTGAGTCTATGTTATGTGTTATTTACGTCTAAAATGTCATGTTTTGTATTATTATGTCTACTAAATAGGGTAATACGAGTAATTGTGACTATAGGGGTGCAATTTCATGTCTAGGGGGCTCCCATAATGCTAAATAGTATTCCATTTCTAAAAAAAGGAATCCTACTTCGTGCAATTTGCATTCACTTATCACGGTCGGGCCTGGAACCATTTAACTGTGATAAACGAGGGATTACTTCATTCCGTTTTTACAGTACCTTCCAGTATTGGGTTGGACTCCAGGATCTGCTGCTCAATCTGCTGCTCAGAGAGTTCACCGCTGACTGCTGCCAAGTACTGTAAGATCAGTTTGGTGCTCTCAGTCTTTCCTGCTCCAGACTCTCCACTTTAAGAGAAAGAAAGAGCAACATTCTTTAGGCAGGGGTGTCCAAAGTGCGGCCGGGCCCACGGATCTTTTTTCTTTTATTTTTTTTTATTGGCCTTTGGCATATTTTTAAACTAAAGTGAATTCATTATGACTGCGTAAGATCAGGGGTATCCAAAGTGCGGCCTGGGGGCCATTTACAGCCAGCGGCTGTTTTTTTATTGGCCCCCAGCACATTCTAAAAATACAATTAAACAAGAAAACAAAAAAAAAAACAACAACGGTAAAAATGGGAAAAAGGAACAGTGATTTCACAAGAATAATGACTAAATACTAAATATTGCGACAAAGTCACAATATTAAGAGAATAAATAGCATTAAGTTGAAATATTAAAGGCTAAAATATTTAAAGTTACGTGAAACAAACAAAACAAAAAGTAAAGTTGCAATTTTAGGAAAATTAGGTTGGCTAAAAGTTATAATATTGCGATAAAAGTCAACATATTATGAGAATAAAGACATAAGATTACAAGAAAAATGTACAAGAAGAAAGCAGAAAGGAAAAGTGAGTGAAAAAAAGTGTAATGTAAGGAGAAATACTAATAACAATAATAATAATAATACTGATAACGCTGTATGCTTTGTCACTAATAACTGAAGCTGAGGTAGAGACAGTTTTTTCTTTAAATATAAAATAAACCGTCTCAGCACATCTACATGGGTTGACTTGAAAACTGTAAAAGTGGCGTGGCGTGGCGTGGCGTGGCGTGGCGCGGCCGCGGCCGCGGCCCCCCCCCCAATCCTTTCATTTTTCAGTAACCGTCCCTCAGTGGATAAAGTTTGGAAACCCCTCCTTTAAGGCTGTTCTATTCATGGATGTTTAGAAAGACACTGGAAGTCTCTCAGTCTGACCTGATGATGCAGCACTGGTTCCTATGATGGCGTTTCATGTTGAAGTAGCAGGATTCAGCGATGGCAAAGATGTGAGGAGGGAGTTCCCCGAGCTTTTTACCCCGGTACAGTCTTACCTGAAGGAGAGCGGAATGACAACATCAAATATGTGCCGATACAGCTGATGAATAGAAATGTGAGTGCCCAGGGGCTTGTAAACTCACCTGCTCATTTGAATATATGGGGAAAAACTGGTACGGGTTCACTGCCACCAGCACTGAGCCTGTGTAAGTCTGGAAGAAAAGTGTTATGCAACATTAAGAAGCTTAAACAAATAAATCAGACAAAGCATGCTCACCTTGCAGTTGCTTTATTTAAATGAAAAAACATTTTGTGAGTTGTGGCTTTGACATGCCAGTTTCAGTGAAATACGATCAAATAATATTTACAAATACAAAGAAGGTTTCATGACAAACAAATATTAAAATATCTTTTTTTCATTTCTTCCCAAAATGAAATTACTGGTAGTTAGTAGAAAATGTATTTAATGATCATCTGCTGATCAAAAGACCATAGATAAAAAAAAAAGACCCCCGCCCCCTTTGCCATACGGGCATTGCGAAGTGTAGCGTTGTCGTGTTGAAAAAGTCAGTCATTACTACACAGATGAGTGCCTTCAGTCATGAGGGACGCCCCCTGCAACATCTCCACATAGCCAGCTGCCATTTGATGCCCCTGCACAACCTGAAGCTCTATTGTTCCACTGAAGGAGAAAGCACCCCAGATCATGATGGTGTGGAAAACATCTCAGGTGGGCTCTTCTTGTCATGCCAGTAACGTTGGAAGCCATCAGGACCGTCAAGGTTCCATTTTTTCCCATCAAAGAATAAAAACATTTTTCCACCTTTCAATGTCCCATGTTTTGTGCTCTCCTGCAAATTCCAAACGGGCAATTTTGTGGCCTTGAAGGAGACAAGGCCTTTGAAGACGTTTTGATGCCATCTGATGGTTATTGGACCGCACTCGACAACCAGTAACAATCTTCATTTGGGTTGAGGATGGTCCCGCGTCTTGACGGACAGCAAATCGAATCATCCGGCTCAGAGCTGGTGACATTTACCACCTGATTTTTTAGTTACATAACCCCTCAGCATCTTTCAACCAAGTTTCTAATGACTGTCTTACTGCGTCCAACCTCAGCAGCAAGGGTGCGCTGCTTATGCAGCTCGACAATCCCACCGCGTTCAAAGAGAGAAAGCTTTTTTGCCTTTGCCATCAAGAGATCAGACAGTGTGAACACCTGACATTGAATCCACATTTTTACCAGGATTTTGGCTTTTAAAGGCTGTGGTCTTGAACTTTGGATCAGCTGATGATCAGCCTATTTAAGCCTTTAACGCTTGTTTACAATCAACTGCTTACTCCAAAATCTTTTTTTGTCCCACTCCCATTTCTTCTTTTTGCATTTTGAAGCTCTGCTGAGAACCTCCTTAAGATCCAACAGTGCAAAATGTACATTCTTGCAATTTTTTAACTGGTCTTAACATTTAGATCAGGAGTGTATATACAGCATATTATCTATGAAGTTGTAGAAATATTTTGTCCATCCATCCATCCATTTTCTATACCGCTTCATCCTCATTAGGGTCGCGGGGGCATGCTGGAGCCTATCCCAGCTGACTTCGGGCGACAGGCGGGGTACACCCTGGACTGGTCACCAGCCAATGGCAGGGCACATATAGACAAACAACCATTCACACTCACATTCATACCTATGGGCAATTTAGAGTCGCCAATTGGGAGGAAGCCGGAGTGCCCGGAGAAAACCCACGCGCACACGGGGAGAACATGCAAACTCCACACAGAAATGCCCAGGGGAGAATTGAACCCAGGTCTTCCCGATCTCCAGGCTGTTCCTGTATTGGCCAACGTGCGGCCCAGAAATATTTTGTGAATTTTAATATTTCTGAATTTTAAAATATATTTGTGAATTTTAAAATTGTATCTTGAATATTATCGGGCCCCAAGCCAAACCCTTTACCTTAACAGACAGAAAATTCCAAAATGACAAAATGTATCACAGCATGTCCTCCATGTTTGTGCTTTGCGGAAGTAATTGCCTTATTTTATTGCGCGTTCACACGGAACTCTCATTGCTGGTAAATGCTCCAGTATCATTTTTTTTATATCACGTTTATCTGTAATTTTACTTGCTTGAGCTGAAAGTCCAATTGCTGACTGAATATAACCAGCAATTTTCGAAAAACGTTTGTGTTGTATAGAAAAGACCCTGGCATTTCTATGGGAAAAAAAAGCACGATCAGCCAAATTGTGTGTAACTTACATAGATGATTCCTTGTTTGTGGCGCAGCAGCAGGTTTCGCAGCAGGCCAGCTTCCGTCATGTCCCCCAGTTTGATCATGTCGTCCACACCCTCCACTGATGTGGGGTGCATGATCTTGAGGGAGGCTTCCTCTTCCTGGGACAGTTTGTGCTCCTGACCATGTGTGGAATAGAACCAAAAGTAAGGAATAAAATGACACAGAAGTCAAAAATGGGAGGGGAGGGTACTTACCTTTCCCACATCATCCACCAATAAACACTGACCACTTGGCGTTACTTTGACCCTGGCTCCGATGGGAACCCCGGTGTCCGAGTCTAGCCAAACCCACTCTCCCTGGAAGCACCATAGCACACTCACTTTAGTTCATGGACTGTATTTATCTGAATGAATGAGAAACAAAACACTCTCTTTGGAAAGTCTTACCTTTCTCAGCATCACCAATATGCAATGTTTCTACACCCAGAACAAAAAAAAAAAAAACACATTATAATGACGAATGACAGGAAACGTGGCAACAATCTGAAGAGCAAAGCTGAAACATGAAGTGTGATACATTGATTGTTTTACACCCGGGGTGTCCAAGTGCGGCCTGATGGAGCATATTCTAAAAGTATAATCTAACAAGAAAATATATTAAAAAAAAGAAGAAAAACAGCAAAAATTTTAAAAAATCATCAGTTATTTTACAATAATAAAGCCAAAATAAGAGAAAAATAAGAGAATAACATCGTAATATGAGGAAAAAGAAGAAAGACAGGAGCATAAAGTTGAAATATTAAAGAAATATAGTTTTTCAAGTGATAATATATAAAAATAATAATAATCAAGTTGGAAATTCAGGAAAATTAGGTTGAAGGAAAAATTATGAGAAAGTAAAAACAACAAAACCTTTAACTAGTTAAAAAATAAATGTAAAAATATTAAGAGGAAAAAGGAAAAAAGTTGAAAGATTAAAGAAAAAAATATTTTTTAAAAAGTTGTCTTCTTACGACAAAATTAATTAGACTGGGGAAAAAGTTATATCATCGGAATAAAGTCAAAATATTACAAAAATAACATTTACAAAGATATAAGAAAGTTCAAATAATATTTTTAAAATTTTCCAAATGACAGCAAAAATGTAAAAATCCACAGTAATTTTACAAAAATAAAATCAAAATAGTAAGAGAAAAAAGAGGAAAAGTCATAATTTTATAAGAATAACATCGTGATATCATGATAAACATAAGAAGTTGAAATATTAAAAGCATTATTTTATTTTAAACGCGTAATATTATGAAAAACCAAAAAAAAAAAAAAAAATTTATATTTTTTCTCAAACAGAAGAAAGTTACACTCTAATGAGAACAAACTTGTAATATAATGTGGAAAAAAAGTAATTGAAATATTAAAGGAAAAAAATACTTTTTTTTTTTAATAGTTGTAGTATTATGACAAACAAAACAAAATAAATCTGTAATTTTTGAAAATTAGGTTGAAGGAAAATATTCTAATATTAGGGGATTAAAGTCATAATATTACAAAAAATGTTTCATGAAGATTTAAGAAGAAAGGGGGAATAATGGGAAAAGAAGAGCAAAGACTGAAGTTCCTACCAATAGTACACTTTACACCTATATCACAAAGCTACATCAAAGTGGCCCTTGTATCCTTTCATTTTTCAGTATGTGGCCCTCGCTGGAAAAAGTTTGGACACTCCTGGTTTAGAGAAAAGGATCCTAACCATTGGGGTTGAGAACCTTACCTTTCAGTTCCTGTGTCGAGAGATCTCTTGATCAAATCCTGTCTTTTCACGCTCTGTGATGACACTAGGAGAAAAGGGAGGAAATACTTGGACACACCGACTTTATGGCACTTTGACTTTGCACTGCCAGGCTCAGAAGGAGGTCGGGGAGAGTAACACAGGACTTATTACCAGACTTACAACAAGAAGGTGTCCTCCGAGATGAGACGGGTTGGATCCGTTCAGTGTTCTTAAATGAAAAAAGATCCAGTTACATCGACTGTGGTCCTTTCACCCTTCAATACAGACCTATCTATCCTGAGCAGGGTACGTTTCAGCCAAGACACTGACTCACGAACAAGGAGCAACATCACACGTGTTTAATGTGCTAATATAAGCTATTCAAACAACCGTGCAGCATTGTGTATTTACTAGGGTCAAATGGTGGCTGTTGTAGTGAATTTATATGGGGACTTTGGACCCTGGCGGCATGTACGAGGTGGGACTTCCAAACACACAGATTGTCTTGGCAATAAAGATGTAAATAAGAGATAAAAGTGATCAACATGCACTAATCATTTGACATCTGTTGAAGAAGCATGCTTTGTCCCCCCCCCTCAGTTACTGCCACTTTCTAGCAGTATAAAGTATGCTTCACACCCGAAGTACCGTATTTTATTTTTGTATCAGTAAAAAAAAAAAAAAAAAAAAAAGCGCTATGAAGAGGAAAAAAAAGACGCACTGGACGACAAATCGTATTTAGAACTCTTTTTCACAAAATTCATGAACAAGAACAGACATTTAACTCATTCAATACCAAAGACGTATTTATACGTTTGTATACACCCGAACGCCCGATCCCAACAACCTAGTTTTACGTCTTTTACGTTTTTTTGCGCGAGAGGCAAAAAGAGGCGATGACGCAACTCTAGGCTAATGCATTTCCCTTCAGAGCAATTTTAAGCCACAAAAATGGCCACAAGGTGGCGGAAGTGCATTCGATAAGAACTCGGCAGGGATCATGTGAATGGAAGCATCACACATGACGGGAAGGAGGAAGTGGGAGAGCGTGGAGGAGTGTAGAAGGTTACGCATTGTAGGAACATTTTAACGCATGCACATGCATACACACGCACGTGCGCACATACATGGTTCAGTTCCAAATGTGAAATTTTAAATAGTTCATGGTGTTATATTTGTAAATAAATAGTTATTTTGATGAAAAACAACCCATTTTACTACAATTTCCAGTGTTTAGAGTCTACTTTTTTCTCATGCTTTGAACCCTGCAGCTTATCATGATGCGGCTCATTTATGGCTAAAAGAACTACGGTTCCCATGATGCTTAGAGTGAAGCTGCGGGAAGTAGTGAAGTGGACGCTAAAACCTTGGTCACAACCGGTCGTATGGGCTCCTACGACGGGTTTACGTGCAAAAAACCACAAGAAACGCACGGGATGGGGGGGGGACACTGCGTGCTGATTTTCTCGCCGTAGACTGGCCGCACACCTGCTGCTGAGGTTCTTTGACATGTCAAACTCTACGGGGCTTACGTTTTTTCCAGGTTGCAAGACGACGTGTTCGTGCATCGTCCGTACGGTCAAGGTGCATCATTTGTACGTTTTGCCGGTGTCAGGTTTGGAGAAAAATGTCACTTTTTTCATACGTCGCACTTGCGGACTCCTATGTGTGTTGCGTGCCACACGTGCAGCCCACATGCGTAATTAGCGTGTCCAACGCAAGTTTAGATATTTTATACGTCCTCCATGCGTGTCGACATAGTCCTGTTTCATGGTCACAACTATGTTCTCCACGAACACAATTAAATTAAAAAATGCATCCATTTGGGGAACGCCAAAAATCGCACGGCCACGTTTTGGAATCTTGTGCAGCAATTGCGTTTTGATCTGACAAATCTTAAGTAAGTTTGATCAAGTGGAGCATTACTGCAGCTTCTGCTTGGACCGCGACAAATGTTGAACTCTGATGAAAAAAAAAAGTCACGTCACAGAGCAAACGAGTGACGCTGAGAACCCGGAGTGGAGGTAGGATTGCAAGGTTTATAGTGAGTCTTTCTTTCTAGTGTGACAAAAAATCCACTATCACCAGTGGGTTTGGTTTTGAAAGCCTCAGGCTCAAGAAACCTCAAGCTAAAGGGCATATTTGCCTCGAGACGAAAGTGACACAGAGACAGTCAACAAAAGCAATAGAGAGACTGACAAAGTGCGTGACGTTGAAAGCACGTGAAAGGTGAACCGCAATGTAGCGAGGGAATACTGTACATAGTTATAGAGTAAAAAAATATATATTTTCAAAAATAACACAAAAATAGTATAATTTTTTAAAAACATGTCTTTTTGATGTGTGTTACTTCTTGGCTTTTGCGGGCCACATAAAACAATATGGCGGGCCGAATCTGGCGCCCGGGCTTTGAGTTTGACACCTGTGAACTACACAATAGCACACAGAACAACAGGCTGAATAGGTGCCACATTAACGGTTATTCAACTGCACAATAACATACCTGGGAGGCTGAAGAGACTAAATCAGCAGTGCTTACACTTTTTCAGCCTGCGAGCTACTTATAAAATGACCAAGTCCCAAAGATCTACCTCATACACAAAATATATGCAAACCTCCTATCCATAAAATATATATTTAGTGTATGTATGTAAAAAAAAAAAAACTATTTATGTATGTTATATCAGGGGTGCATGCACTTTTTCAGCATGCAAGTTACAAGTCAAAATGATCTACCTCTTTCTATAAAACATATAAACATACATAAAATCTAACCGGTAAACTTTGAAATACTATTGTACATATTAATGATTAGTATTTCACATGCACATTTTCAAAGCTGACACATAATCAAAGTAGCTGATATCATAATTAGATTCAGTATGGCAATAAAGATAATTACACACGATTCCCCAATAGTTGTGTACATAACCTGAGTACTGGTAATATGTCAGGCAAATTAGCTATGTAACGTTCATTAGGGCACACAGTTCATGTGTTACATCCAGTTAGCATTTGATATCAAACACTACCCATATACAAGAATTTAAGATGATGATGCAAAAGACAATGCAGCCGAAGTCAAGGCAACATATTAAAAAGGTTTCAGCAATGGGCACATGTTCCATTTCATCATGAAATAATAGTTTAAGAAGCGGACGTGGAGAAAACACTGATTTCTCTAGCGGAGTTCATGATGCGAAGCAAAGCCATCAACCAATACACTTTCTCATAAGTCAAAGGACAACTTTACTATAACTATAAGCATCTTACCGCTGAGTTAGTTTATCAGTAATATCTTGACATGCCGCGGGGGAGCAAGAGCGAATCAGGAGGGGAGCTTAATGTCAGCTGACTGATGTCATATGACATCTGCAAAGTGACGTTGACGCGATCAACCCAAACTACCGTGGCGATCTAAAGGTACGGTAGATCGCGATCGACGTAATGGGCACCGCTGGGCTGAATGAACATAATAAGCAGCATGTATTGTCACAAGCCTACTCATTGGTAACGTTCACTCCTTTGTTCACAACATTTAGTATGAATTAACACTTAAAAACAGGTTCAATTATCTATAAATATTTTTTATATGCAAATCGCAGGACCAGTCAAACTATGACAAAAATCGGGACTTCTAGTCCGGAAAATACACTAAATGTTGCTTTAGCAGCATACTGTAAAAATAAACTTCTCCCACAACAGACATACTAGACAAGAGTTTGGGCCCTGGAAAGACATAAAATGCAGCTGACCTTGACACCAGATGATCATAAAGTAAAAGTTCCGGGTGCTACTGTGGCAACACAAAGATTGATGGGTTTATCGCGCCATGGAGTGCATAGGCGTGGCGATGATAACACGTCATAGTAAGTCTAGAAATAAAGATCGACTTCTACCCTACTTTTGTTTCATTGTCACACCAGCGTAGAACTCTTTTATGTTGCTTATAAATAAGTTGTGTAATGTAAACCAGACAAAACCAGTATAAATAAATAATGAATACCTACATAACCCGGTTGAGAAACAGCATTTCTTTTTTGAAGGGGACAGATTTGATAAGGTACTAAAATAGGTTGCATAAATCGTCACACCCAATGTCTATTTCTTTACAGACACGCCTTTTTGGAGAGGTTTATCAGCATGACGCACCGATAATTGGCAATGTTTCTTTTATCACTCAAGTGTTACAAATGTGAAATAAAAATGTGTAAGGGATGTCTCCACTGAAAGGTGTACCCAGTGCGGACTGCCTGGAGTCACCTGAGAGTGCTTGCAGTTTGTAATTGTTGACTGCAGACACTCCCCTGTGAGCTGTCACAATATATTTGTCTATTTAGAAAGAAGAAGAAGAAAAAAAAGAGTGACACAGCAGAACACATTTTCAAGTATGCATGGGTTTATTTATCTAGCGACAGAGGTTAAAGTCGTCTTTTTCTCGCACTCTCTTGCTGCCTTTCTGTCATGACATCCGATAAACATGTCAAAAAAAAGGCTGCGGCACACCATTGCCTGTCGAGTAAGTGAGGTTACACATGACGATGACACTGCAAAATAACTTTTTCTATACACATTCCCACGCCCACCCCCATCACAAACAGTCCACTTGTTTGGCAATTAAAACTAATGTATTTCATATGTCTAAAAGGAAAACTGCACTTTTGCCCATCATGCACAATCCTTACGAGAGACATGAACACACGTCTTTCTCTTTTCCGTGCGTTCTGAAGATACAAAAACAGCTAAAAAGATGCAGCTAAGAATGCACGTAATGGGAAAAACCTATTCCTCCTATAAGGCCTTCTGAAAAAACTCCTAAAAGCACCAACAACATTCCATTTACATATAATGTGATGTGCCTATTAACCAAGCTAGCGCAACATCCATCCATCTTCTATGCCTCTTATCCTCACTAGGGTCTGCTGGAGCCTATCCCAGCTGACTTCGGGCGAGAGGCGGGGTACACCCTGGACTGGTCGCCAGTCAATCAGGGCACATAAAGACTCTCACATTCATACCTATGGAAAATTTAGAGTCTCCAATTAACCTAACATGCATGTTTTTGGAATGAGGGAGAAAACCCACGCATGCACAGGGGGAACATGCAAACACCACACAGAGATGCGCAACGGAGATTCCAACCCAGATCTTCCCAATCTCCTGACTGTGTGTCCAACAAGCTCGCCAATAGGCCACCGTGCAGCCGCTCGCGCAACATTGTTACACTTAAGAACTACTTTACTGGCATACTGACACCTTGCCACTCCACTTGGGCTAGCTACTAGCCGGCTAGCGACCAGCTTCACCACACACTCGCCCCCGCGCCACAGAGCTCAGGCCACTACCGAAAGGTAACGCTACACATTAGAGTTGCTGCTGTGCTTTTATTTTTGAGTTTGGAAAAGCTAATGCAAGGTGTAGCGGTCATTTCCATCTTGCTGTATGAAATCAATGCATTCAGGAAGGAAGTTCTGGTAAAGCTTACAAGGACCAAAACACTAAGTATTACATGTTATCATGAATGTACCTGTTACTACATTGGCACAGCATGGATATAAAACCATAAAACCTTGATGGAGGTTTTTGGAGGTATTTTAATAGCGGTCTTTGTAGGCGGCATAGGTGTGTCCCATTACGTGCAGTAATGAGCTGTCTCTTTTCACCGGTTTTATATCTTTAGAACACAGAGAAAAGAGAAAGACATGCATGTTCATGTTGTACGTGAGATTTGTGGGCAAATTTTTTTTTTTTAAGTGCAGTTTTCCTTTAAAGCTCATGTCAAAATGGAACGCAAACTAAACCATGCATGCTTTCAAGACAGGAAAAAAACCTAATCAAATGGCACAATTCAGCATGAACTCAACTGAGGTACTGTTAAAGCAAAAAGGGAAGCTTGTTTAAAAGTATCAGTCCTTAAAAAAAGAAGCTTCCAAGCACATTAGAATACAATTAATGAAGAACTCAGCAGCAATTTACATTCAAGTCAATCAATCTTGTAGTAAAAACGACAAAGATGAATAAATTATTCAGCTTATTAAGGTAAGCAATACCAGACCTACGTTTAGGCCTTGGGTATGGCATTTCTAGGAACTTAAATGTAAACCATAAGCGGTACTTTGTGAAATATATGTGTTTCACTGCATAAAACGCTGCAATTACGTCATCATTAAGAAGTACTAGTTGACAAGTGCAAATGCTAACTGTGGCATAAGCCTGAAGTAAAATGATAAAATGAGTTCACATTCTATTCCCTTTTTTTAAATACCACTTACCGTACATGTACTGTGGTAAAAAAAAAAATACTAAAAAAAAATTGTTCAAAATTCATAATTAGAACAATTCCTGCACAGAGTAAATGAGGCTAAAAGCTATTACCGACTACTTCAGAGTGATACCACGATTCCCAAGTAAATTAATTCAAGTCACACCATGTTAGACTACGTACAAGTGGTTTGGCGCTAATGGTGATGTCCATGCGTAAAACCGAGTAACGCTGCTTACTGTACGTGTCCGGCAGTTACAGAGCGCAGGGAAGTATTTAAGATGTGTTTGCACTGGGCCTCTTGAGCACTGCGCTGTATTTCATGGGCACGCTGTCTGCTTTGAGCTGCACCTCCACCAGTGTGAAGATGGAAATGACCTAAGGAGAAATCAGCAATTCACAAACCAATAGTTTTTTCATTAACCCCCCCCCGGTCTTCCTCTAAAACAAATAGAATGCATACTTGGAAATTTGCGATTATGTACAAAGTTTAGTATTTGCTACAGTCATGGAAAAAAATACAGTAATTACAGTGATGCCTTGGGTAACGTCATTAATCTGTTCCAGAAGGTTCAACTCAAACCAAAATGGACTCCAACCAAGGCAAGTTTTACCATAGAAAATACTGTAAATCCAACTAATCCATTATAGACACCCAAAACTTTTAACACAAAACACATTTTATAGACAATTAGTTTTACATTAGCGTTGGGCATTATGGATGCATCACAATTAGGGAGGTCCGATATTGGCTTTTTTTTTTTTTTGCTGATAACCAATATTGTCCAACTCTCAATTTCCTATTCAGGTATCAACTGCTACCGATATCCCATATAACATCACATATCTTTTTCTTGAGTAAAATTGCTGTAAAGTAACAATACTCTTAAATGAGTACAGCTGTTTTGTTAGCCACTCCACCCATCTCTGATTAGATAATTAATGTATTACATATTTTATACAAGAATACATTTCTGTTTCTTGTGCCTTGATTTATGTTATTTTTTGGAAATATTGAAATCATTTTTAGTTAAAGGGGTATTGTTTAAAATACATAAATTTGCTGATTGTTATTTTTGATTGATAGCTTAATGTTCTTATTTTATTGCTGTAAAACTAATCATTAAACTTACTTAAATACACACACACAGACATACATACACTGTGTATAAGCTGCACTGTGACACTACTTTGTGCTCTATAGCTGATGTAATATGAATTACTACCTGTGTGGGATCCATGAAGTCCTATCTTAGCCATCTGAGAAGATTAAATACGTTGTTTTTGGTGCCTAACTCTACCTAAGTGTATTAGTACGTGTGTGAATGTATAAACGAGAGGCATTAACTTAAATTCCTTTGTAGAAAGTAAATACATTTATTAGACCATCCTTGTTTCTACAGTTTCATTTTAATGCCTGATACCCCTAAAGGTACCTTTGTTTGGACAAATGTAATAATGATAACAAAAATTAGCTCATAAGAGTTACATTTTTGGCAGTACAGTGCTATAGCTACTCATGTAAGAACTTACGTGATTTTGGTTATTATCAAGAAAACCATGGAAGTTGCTAGATATCAGCTCTTACAAATTCAACTCTTATGCGCTATATTTGTTATCATTATATTTGTCCAAAAAAATGTGCCTTTAGTTGTACCAGGC
Organism: Dunckerocampus dactyliophorus; assembly: GCF_027744805.1. Classification (NCBI taxonomy): domain Eukaryota; kingdom Metazoa; phylum Chordata; class Actinopteri; order Syngnathiformes; family Syngnathidae; genus Dunckerocampus; species Dunckerocampus dactyliophorus. Next base: position 4,644,364 of record NC_072820.1, read on the forward strand.
ATTAAAATGGATCACTAAACTGAAGAAACAAGGGCGGTCTAATCATTTTTTCCATGACTGTTTTTCTTAAGTTGTGTATCTCTCTCTGGCAGCATCAACTCTGATATAAACAAAAGCTGTTGCCCTAAAAATGGCACCCACAATGCATAGTATTGCGAGACTTCATCTTGGGCGCATGATCCAAGATGGCGGTATAAACAAACAACAAAAATGTTGGAGGTTAACTAAAAAATGTGCTAACCGAGGCAGACGTTAACCAAGGTACCACCGTATTTGTCAACATTCACTTGAAACTGACAGGATTGCTATTAACAGACTAGTCTTACCTGCTCTACTGGGGTTCCCTGTAGGTCCTCTGGCGTCCACAGGAGAGTCAGCTCTGATTTTTTCCCTACCTTGCGATGCTGGAAAGAGGCCAGGCCGGCAACAGACTGATGGCCACAGAGACAAATGGTTTGTTGGAATAAATCAAGCATCGTGCGACTGTGCACGGCTTCTCTTTCCTTTTCACAGCTGTCATGCCAGTTAAAATGTGGCCTCCAGGTAGATAAGAAGTGACAGTAGAGACGTACACGTGCTGAGCTGATTTGCTCATCAAGCATAATTACACGGTTACTTGATTGAAACGCTTTCATTTGTACTTGTTCAGAAATTCTGTTAAACAATTAGGCAGCGTAGATGCTCTGAGCGGTTGGCAGTGCAGTACACTGATTGGCGCTTCTCATAAAGATAAACCATGGTGCTTGTTCAAAGGCTTTGCAGACATGCTAGACAGGGGGTGTTCAAAGTGCGGCTCGAGGCTGCTTTTTGATCGGCCTGTCGCACATTCTAAAAATATCATTAAAAAGACTTTTTTTTTTTAAGGGGAAAAAAATAGTTGTAATTTTCCAAAAATAGTCAAAATATTAAGAGAAAAAAGTTGTAATCTAATAATTTTACGAGAATAACTTTGTAATATGAGAAAACATAACATCGTTTTAGTAGCAAAGTTGAAATAGTAGGAGAAAAACACTTTTTAAAAGTCATAATAAGCAAGACAAGCAAAAGGTGTAATTTTTGGAAAATCTTGCAGCAGAAGAAGTTATGTTACAAGAATAAAGTCATAATTACGACAAGAAGAATGTTGATATAGCTGGGAAATTAAAAAAAATCAACAGCAGAAATGGAAAAAAAAATAGCTGTAATTTTAGAAGAATAGTCAAAATATGAGAAAAAAAGTCGTATTCTAATGAGAAAAAAGTAGCAATTTTAATAAATGAATGAATTTAATGAACAAATGGGATATTATGAGGAAAAATAAAGTCATTTTAATGGTTATTTTTTTAAGTTGAAATATTAAAACAAAATCAAGTTGTCATTTTTGGAAAATTAGGTTGGGGGAAGTTATATTATGGGAATAAAGTCATAATATTATGAAAAGAAGAAAGCTTAAACATTTGGAAACTTAAAAAAAAACAAAAAACAAACAAAATGTAACTATGAAATGATAGCTGAAGCATTTGTTCATAACGTATACTGTGGCTAACCTTGCAGTAGATGCGTTTCTGCACCCCGTAGCGAAGAACCAGCACATCAAAGGACTGATCCAACACGCCCATCACCATAGCTTCAGAGTCCAGGGGGCCACAGTCCTGTTGAACACAACCTCAAAATAACTGCAATACTAAAAGTGGACGGTTGCATCGTAAATAAAGCACTATTTAAAAAAGTGCTCCAAATGACACTTTCTTCACCCCCAAAAATATAAGACCACCACCACTGGCTAGCATATGTTGCCAACAGTGGTTTAAAAAAAAACAGATTTTTATCCAAAAAATGTCTATATTCTTCACAATTGCAAGTTAACTGATAAGGTTTGTGGATGATACTGTCCTGCAGGAGGGAGGTGGGCAGGATGGTGTCCTGGTGCAGTCACAATCTGGAGCTGAACGGCCAGAAGACTGTGGAGATGACTATGGACTTCAGGAAAGTCAAACCCCCCCATTCCTAGGGACCATCAAAAAGGCCCAGCAGAAGACGTTCTTCCTGTGGCAGCTGAGTAAACTCAAGCTGCCAACCAAGATGCTGGTGCAGTTCTGCACGACCATCATCGAGTCCACCCTCACCTCCACAATCACTGGGGACACTGCCAGGGACGGGCACAGACTGCAGCACGTTGTGCATGCGGCTGAGAAGGAGATCGGCTGCACCCTTCCATCTCTCCAGGGCCCAGTATGTCTTCAAGACTCGGAGGCGCGATGGCCGGATCACAGCTGACCCTTCTCACCCTGGACACAATCTGCTTGACCCCCTCCCCTCAGGCAGGAGGCTACGGTACGTTTGGAGTAACCTCCTGCCATCAGACTTATGAACACCAAATAACTCGGTCATCAACTCATATAGACCATTTTTTAAACTGCTCCTTGCCAGGAATACTTTGTGTTGGAATGCAGACCACAATCCTTCCATTTTAGGAGAGCTATGCACACTACCGAGTGCCTTTCTGGTTACCTTTGTCAAGGCACCTTGTTGGACCTCATTGGTTATTCATTCATTATACATTTTAAAAGGTGTACCAAACGCTGTGGCTGGGGTCACCCACCTTCACAAATACTCCAAAGAACAGCTCAGAGCTGAGCTCTTGAACTCTTTTGGATGCAGTCTTCTTTTCATTGCAGCGCAACGCCTGTTTTTGGACTCCCTCTGTCGACAGTCCTAACTTAGGACCACACTCTGCATGAACATACAAAGAGTGAGAACATTTCTGCCGCTGCCACGAAAACGGACTCGTGCGTTGTGTTCAATGCCATACTCAGCGAAGACGCCAGAAGTCGGTGCACGATGATGTCGGCGTAGCGTCGGATGGGTGACGTGAAGTGAGTGTACAGAGGAACGTTCAGGGCGTAATGCTTAAAAAGCTTCTCGTCGTGGAGTACACCTGTACAAAAGTACAGCGCCATCTAGAAAATACACAAAATCACGACCCAAAAAAAAAAAAAACACTTTATCCGATATGTGTCTGTTAGAGACACATTTTTGTCACATCAATCTAATCTAAATAGACGGTAAACAATGAAGCTAACCTGCATGGGTCTGGAGCACATATGGGTGAGGACTTCCTTCCTAGCAGTAGAATATTCATCAATGCCAAGTGTGGCAAGTAGACTCTTCTACATGTTTAGAAAAAGAGAGAAAATATTCAATCCATTAACAAATACTGGAACACAATTCTTCTCAACAAAAAAGGACAAGTACGACCTTAGGGACAAACTAAACTTAAAAACACCACAAACTTTCATCATACAGTATCAGTATGTGGAATTAAATAATGGAACGGACTGAGCAAAGAACTTACAATGTAATAACAACACAATTCTGTATGGTGTTTGCAGGGTGCTAAGAATACTGAACCACACTGTGTTCATTACCCTGAACCTTATTTCTAAAGAGAATATATTCTGTACTCATGTATCTTATGCCAACTGTAACTACTAAACTTATTTACTTGGAGGTATTTACTTATCAATGCACTAATGTACATGCTTTATTATACTACAGTAGTAGTTATACTGTAGATATGTGATGTGCACTAATGTAACCTTGTATGCACGTTCAAAGTAAGTCAAACCATGACCATTACTAAAGTGTTAAAAGAAAAACTGCACTTTAAAAAAAATGTTTTGCCCATCATCCACTATCCTTATGTGAGACATGAACACACGTCTCTCTTTTTGGTGCCTTCTAAAAAATATAAAAACAGCTAAAAAAAAAAAAAAAAAAAAAAAGGCAGCATAGAATGTGTGTAATGGGACACACCTATTCGGCCTATAAAGCCTTCTGAAAAAACCTCCAAAAACCAAAAACAACGCACCATTTACATATAATGTGACGTGCATATTAATCGAGCTACAGTGACATTGTAATTATTATTATGATTGTTACACTGAAGAACTACCCCAATGGCGTAGTGACACTCGCAGCGCGTCAGGCCACTACCGAAAGGTGCCGCTACATATCGGAGCTGGCGCCACTGCTGAGTGTTTTTGAGTTTGGAAAAGTGAATGCTGGTGTAGGCGTTCGTTTTTATGTTGTCAATGCGCCCAGGAAGGAAGTTCCGAGAATACTTAAAAGGACCAAAATACAGCAAAATACTGTAAGCATCACATGTTATCATGAATGTACATGTTACTACACGATCACAGCATGATTATAAAACCATAAAACCTTGGAGGTGTTTTAATAGCAAGCTTCGTAGGCAGAATAGGTGTGTCCCATTACGTGCATCAATGGGATGCCCCTTTTTAGCCGTTTTTATATCTTTAGAAGGCACAGAAAAGAGAAAGACGTGTGTTCATGTCTCACATAAGGACTGTGCATGATGATGGCCAAAATGTTTTTTAAAGTGCAATTTTCCATTAAAATGTCAGTAGATGAACAACATTAGGACTAAGGTCACTTTGAACTGTTTTATCTGTACAAGTTGCAATGAGTGAGCACCAACATGCAATGCACCAGCGGATGAAAGGTCAATGTCGATGCCCAGCTGGTCACACAGCTCCTGCAGCTCATCCACCATCTTAGCCTTGGGTGGAGGGTGGCGTCTGAGCAATGCCAGCTCAGGGAAGCGTTTGTAAATATGGTTGGCTGTGGCGATGTTAGCCAGAAGCATGAACTCCTCAACCAACCTGAGTGAAAAGGGACCAAGGCACACAAGGGTGGTTTTTAAGCACTTCTTAACAAACTTCAGTCCAAAGCTTGATATTTGAGCTTCAATACCAACTTGTTACTGTCCCGGTACTGGTAAATGTAGCAGCCTTGAGGCATCATGGTCTCTTTGTCCAAAGTGAAAGACAGTTTCAGCTAAAACAAAGCAAAAAGTGGATGGTAAAGTGGATGATTAAACCTCAAAATGTCCTTGTAGCCACTCATAGTTCAAATCAGGCAGCACAGGAGGGCTAACCTGATCCAGTCGGAGCGCTCCACCATAGAAACGCTGGGCTCTCAGGTTTTTGGCAATGTAGTGTAGGTTCAGCACAGCTTGGTGGATCTCATCAATGGGGTGCTCGGGGTCCACAGGTGGCAGCTCTTCTGCCGCAAACATCTTCTCGGGGGCCTCGATCATGCTCTGAGCGTGGTCGTAACTCAATTTGACACAGGAGCGAATCACAGAGCGGCCAAACCACTCACTCAGGATCTGTTGGAAGGAAGAAAAGACAAATGAGGATGACTGTACAGTATTTGGCCATGTCTACTTCATGAACGGTCTTCGTTTTGAAGTGTCAAGTCTTGCAGGTGTCTAAGTTTTAACATTTTCTCTGCATTTCTTCAAAATGGCTATTTTTTTTTAAATTTAGTTTTAGTTTCCAGCATCCACAGCACTGCAAATTTGTCGATTTTAGGTCACAAAAGATATTTTTATTTTTTCTCTCCAAAAATAAGCCATCTTTTCTCATTCACTTTAAGTCAGAAATAATTTCTGAGAAATAATTTGTAAACACGTGATAATACAGGCAAGATGTACAGCATACATGTACCACTGTAAAATAAATAAATAAATAAAAAAGCATATCTATGTCTTTAAGCTTCACTGTTCATGTTTTTTCTTCAAGCATTGAGATTTCACATGTTTGGCGGTACTTGAATGTCCCACAGTCGCCGTGAGATGCAAAAGTGAAACATAACTTCTACATCAATTCCATCTGCTCATCTTACATTATTAGAGCTGCAACAATTAACAATTAATCGATTATTCCGTTAATCTACAACTATTTTGGCTTTCGATTCATAGGTTTTTTTCTAAAAATGTAAATATCAGGCCACACAGCGGCCTAGTGGTTAGCACGGTGGCCACACAGTCAGGAGGTCTGGACGATCAGGGTTCGAATCCCCGCTTGGGCATCTCTGTGTGGAGTTTGCATGTTCTCCCCATGCGTGGGTTTTCTCCAAGTACTCCCACTTTCCAAAAACATGCATGTTAGGTTAATTGGCGATTCAAAATTTTCCACAGGCATGAATGTGTCTATATGTGCCCTGCCATTGGCTGGCAACCAGTCCGCCGCTGGCCCTAAGTCGGCTGGGATAGGCTCGGGCATATGCCCGCGACCCAAGTGAGGAAAAGCAGCAAAGAAGATGAATGGATGGTAATGTAAATATCCTCTGAATTCAGCCTCTCAAAATGTTCTTTTATCTTTTATTTCCTTAGTCATCCATAAAAGCAGACCTACGGACTTTGTGTTTTAGACAAAACATGATATTCACACACATCAGATTTTACTTTGGACAACACTGATCAACATTGTTGGCTCTTTTCTGATCTGTTGCAGACCAGACCACCATTGATTTTGATTGATTTGGGGGGGTATTCTGCAAAAGCAGCTCAGCCAACCCAGGCTTTGTACTCAAGATGCAGCTTAACAGAACCTAAATTCCCCAAGCAGAACTAAACGGTACTGCAACGGTGGTTATCGGCTAACTTTGTCAAGTCCGGTTCTTGGCTTTGTGCTAAGTGCAAGTTCACATGAAAGGGGGCGCTTGACGGCATATTATTCTACTTCTGCTCAAATATGTAGCCATCCCGGCTGGTGTATTTTATACAAGATGAGCAAGTAATTATTATGGGGCGTTATGAGGAGTTCCCAAAAGATTATGACTGCTAAAAGCAACACAGTCGCCACCAATACAGTGAGGGAGGACCGCTGACAGAATAATGGTGAGCATGTAATTGCCAAGTTAGCACTGATTTCTTATACTAACTATACCCTACTAGTCTTTTCATTTATCAACGCTCAACACTGCACAACTTGGACTTTTTAACACTTACCCATTTAAAAAATAAATACATTGGAGCAACAACTGTCGTTTGTTAATCTTGAAATGTGTCTTCATGTTGTATCTGGTTGTGACCATTAGATGGCAGTGTTGACATAACCACGTGTTTTCTTTCAGTTGCTTGATGCCTGAGAGTGCTTGCATTGTAATATCAGAAGACTAACCGGCTGAGAACTCGCAACTGTGCTGTGACATGTAGTCATATTGCATTATTACAATATTACATTTTGCATTTTATTCCTGGTGCTCGTGTGAACATATCTAGTGTATTCCCTCGTCTGAAAATCTCTCTCTCTTATAGATAGTTAATATCAGGGAACGCTCTTTTTTCCCCCCATTTGTTTTTCCTCCATGTCCCCTCGGGGGCAACGGATAAATGGTGACGCCATCTCCGAATTAGCTAAACAGTGAAACAGTGGCACTTTCAGGGTGACATGGCTGCTTTAAAAGATCGCTACCTTCGCTCAACAGGCAAGTCAGGCTTTCCACTCAACACAGCTTGCTAACCCACTAAACTCGCTTTGCAGAATACCCCCTTGGTCTGTCTAGGGGAGAGGTGTCCAAAGTGCAGCCCGGGAGCCATTTGCGGCACTTGGCTTTTTTTTTAATTTTATTTTTTTTAAACTGGCCCACGGCAAGTGTACAACTAAAATTAAACCAAAAAAAACAGGAAAAATTGAAAAAAAAAAAATGTCCAAGAGAAGAAGCTAATAACTAATAATAAAACAAAGTTTTGTTTTATATATATATATATATATATATATATATATATATATATATATATATATATATATATATATACACACACACACACACACACACACACACACACACAGGTATATACACATATATATCTCCCCCATATTTAGCCTTCTTACAACATTTAAAAAAAAAGGGGGGGGGGGGATAAGATCAAGAAACTTATGGGGATCAACTCCTCGCAGACTTTCGCCATTTGCTGATGGTCCCGGGCAGAAACCCCCACAAAAAGCAGGTATCTACTATACATTATTTATTTACTATATGGGGAACAACGCATAACAAGACTATGGCAACAAACACATTTAGTTTTAGTTCAAATGAAATTTGACTTCACCGTTTCGACACTGAAATTATCATGTGGTTGTGTATATACATACCTTTCCTTCTGGTGAGATTTTCCAAATGACAGAGAAGGTGAGCCTGTCAGTGAGAGGGTTCAGACTGCAGAGCTCCTCACAAAGCAGCCTAGGTAACATAGGGATCACCTGGAGAGTGATGACGCACAAGATCACGTTGAAATGAGCATTAAGACAGTGGCTAATGAGCTACAAATAGACGTGTCGCGAGATTAAAATGTGACAATATTTCTTGTTCAGAAAAAAAAAAAAAAAAAAAGGCTTGTGGGCACTAGGCCTGGGACGATAATAAATAAATGATTTAATCACACAGTAAATGAAAACGAACTGGGTAATTTTGCCAGCCTCAATATATTGCCATAGGCATGCGTGTCTGTTTTCCTCGTCTCCCACCTCCAAACAGGCAGGAAGAGAGTTCACTCTGTGCATTCTGTGCTTTCAGCACCTTGGCAAATTTGTTCTGTACAACAAGGGCATGAACGGGGTGAGCCCTTTTGTCAGTCATACAGTCTCTTCGTCTCAGTGGGTGGAGGCGGGGCCGGTAGCATGCACAGAGAATGCGATGAGATGAGTGTAATGCTGTAGAAATTATATTAGTAGATTGCAATATATTTTAAATATTTTTTCATTGTGGCTTTCTTATAAAAGTAAAGTTAAAATCTCGTCTCGCCGACTCAATCTTGTGTATCGTCTTGTCTTGTGACTCATGACACCTGTAGCTGCAACCCAAAAACACCAAATAATCCAAAAGGGGCCATGATGATATTTGAGGTATCAAACAGAATTTTCCAATAAAGTGACAAAAAGCTACTCACTTTTTGAACAAGGTACACACTTGTGGCTCGCTGGCTAGCAATGGTATCCAAAGCGTTGCCCTCCTCGACAAAATAACTGACATCGGCAATGTGGACTCCCACCTCATAGTTGCCTGTATGAAATGAAAACACACTTTGAGGACATTCTCCAATAAGTGCAAAAAGACCACCAGGATCCCCAGTCATGGACCCTCTGGAAGGAGGTGTGAATTGAAGGGCGCTTCACTGAAGTCACGTCTGACTGCAGCGAAAATGTGGGGACACCCCTTTCATTTCAGCAACCTTTTTATTAAATCTTTTCAGGAGACACTACGACAGAAAAGAAACGTGGATGTAACTTAGTTGTATTAGAATCGTTAGTGTAAAAGGTGGAAAACAGTATTGATTTGTCCACTGTCAGGTGTGCAGTCATGGCCAAAAGTTTTGAGAATGACACAAATATTAATTTTCACAAAGTCTGCTACATCAGTTTTTATGATGGCAATTTGGATATACCCCTTATGAAGAGTGATAAGATCAGTGGCAATTAATTGCAAAGTTCCTCTTTGTCATGAAAATGAACTTAAACTTAAAAAAAACATTTCCACTGCATTTCAGCCCTGCTACAATAGGACCAACTGACATCATGTTCGTGATTCTCTGGTCAACATACGTAAGAGTGTTGACAAAGACAAAGGCTGGTGATGACTCTGTCATCCTGATTGAGTGAGAATAATACACTGGAAGCTTTAAAAAGGGGGGTGGTGCTTGAAATCTTTGTTGTTACTTGCAAGGAAAGACGTGAAGTCATCACTGCTTTGCACAAAAAAGGGCTTCACAGGCACACATATTGCTGTTAGTAGGATGGAACGTAAACCAAACATTTATCAGACCATTAAGAACTTCAAGGAGAGAGGTTCAATTGCTGTGAAGAAGGTTTCAGGGCACCCAAGAAAGTCCAGCGAGCATCTGGACTGTCTAAGAAAGTTGATTTAGCTGCAGGATGGGGGCACCACCAGTGCAGCGCTTGCTCAGGAATGGTAGCAGGCAGATGTGAGTGCTTCTGCACGCACAGTGAGGCGAAGACTTTTGGAAGGTGTCCTGGTGTCAAGAAGGGTGCACAGAAGCCACTCCTCTCTCGGAAAAACATCAGGGGCAGACTGGTATTCTGCACAAGATAGGTATTGGACTCCTGAGGACACATAAACAATGGCACCACAACAGCCTCCAGAACCAACTTCTCCCAACCATACAGTACAACAGTTTGGTGACGACCAATGCCTTTTCCAAAGGCAAAAGTGATAATTAAGTGGTTTGGGGAACATAGTAAGAGCTGACAAAAACACTGAAGCAGCAAACTTTGTGAACCAATACTTGCGTCATTCTCAAAACCTTTGGCCACAACTGTGCTCACCTGTGTTGCCGGCTATTTAGACAACAATGGCGGTGTGTTGAGTCATTACAGTGGCTTGTATATCCATCCTGCAATACAATCCAAGTTTCATTTCTTTAAGGAAAACTGCACTTTTTCAGTAATTTTGCTCATCATCCACAATCCTTATGTAAGGCATAAACACACGTCTATCTTTTTTCTGGGCATTCTGAAGATATAAAAACAGATAAAAAAGAGACAGCTCATTACTTCACGTAATGGCACACACCGATGCCGCCTACAAAGACCGGTACTGAAACACCTCCAACAAGGTTTTATATACATGCTGTGACCATGTAGTAACAGGTACATTCATGATAATATGTAATGCTTATAGTATTTTGGTCCTTTTAAGCATTACCGGAACTTCCTTCCTGGGTGCATTGATTTCACAGAGCAACTTAGAAACGAATGCTACATTTAGCATTAACTTTAGAAAATTCATGAATAAAAACAGCAGCAGCAGTAGCGGCAGCTCCAATATGTAGCGTTACCTTTCGGCAGTGGCCTGAGGCATTGTGACGCACTGCGGGCAAGTGTGTGGTTAGTAGCTAGCACCAGCGAGGTGTCAACACACCAGTAAAGTAGTTCAGCGTAACAATGTTAATAATAATAATAATAATAATAATAATAATAATAATAATAATAACAATAATAATAACTATGTCGCTGTAGCTTGGTTAATATGCACGTCACAGTATATGTAAATGGCGCGTTGTTGGTGCTTTTTGGAATTTTTTCAGAAGGCTTTATAGACGGAATAAGTGTTTCCCATTACATGCATTCTTAGCTGAGTCTTTTAAGCTGTTTTTGAAAAACTGCAGTTTTCCTTTAAAGAGGTAGTTCGGATTTTCTGACATAAAGTTGTATGACGTCCCCATCAGCACTGGACTATATCAACAGTGACTTACCCGCCCATTTGGTCCCACGAGTCCAGTTCTGGTCGGATTTCCGTGACGAACGTAGTTCTGCTAAGTTGCCGGGTCATTTAAGTAAAGAGTTTGGCTTCTCAAGACAATGTGGGTTCAAAAGAGTAAAACATTTGCATCATAAAAATGCCTCCTCAAAAAAAATAAAAATAAAAATAAATCAGACCTCACAAATCATTCTGCGTTGTATTTGTCTCCCGCTGTGTCCCAGCGCACTGTCGCCTCTGTGATGGAGTGCCGCGGTCATCTTGGTTGTGTGTGTTCCACAGTGGAAGATGATGCGTCTTCATCACATACACACGAATGGAGAGGCGACACAGCGGGATATAAATGTTACGCATAGCGATTTGTGAGGTCTAATTTTTTGGAGGTTGCAAATGTATTACTCTTTTGAACGCATATTGTTTTGAGAAGGCTCTTTACTTAAATGTCCCAGCAACTAAGCAGAACTATCTTCCCCGTTACGGAAATCCGACCAGAACCGATCATACTACTTGTCACACGTCAAAAAATCCAAACTATCCCTTTAAGTATTGCCCCTTGAGAAGATATGCTGTAATAACGGTTGTGAAATGTGAGTGGTGTACTCACTTAGGTGAGACACAGGATGTACTGTATCTACCAAAGTGTGAATTACCATCTGGCAGCTGTTTACAAGACAAGGCATCATCCAGGTCTCTGGCAGTCGCTGGGTCAATTGTGAAGATGCACTCCTTCCTACACATGAAAGCACAATTGTCCTTTATGAGTAAAATGAATATATCGCCTAATAAAATGCACAAGCGTACCAAGCTCAAGCTTACCACTTTCAATTGTGCAGTGACCAGGGAAGTCACTCTTATTTACACGGCAATAGCACATAAAAGAATCATTCTAAAGCATACTGTCCCCACCTTAGGTCTCTTCTCTTGGTCATCTCCTCAGGTGGGATGATCCACGGCACATTCTTGGGCAAGCAGTCTAACACTTCATCTGAGAACTCCGAAAAATCGACGTCATACTCTACCAGAATACCTTCGGTTTCCGGCTCGATTTCTCCAGCTTGACCCAACGTCTTGGCCAGTCGGCTGACGGACCAAAAAAACAGAAAACAATGAGAACGCAGTGCTTGTTATTTACAGACCACGCTACTCACCCTTCTGCAAAGTTATTGTCAGATGGCCAGTTGGTGATACGGCAGATGAACAGGGTGTTGGCGTAATCCCCCGGGCGGGAGCTAAAGTCCTCTGGGCAGTCAGTTAGGGGAACATTAATCCTTGGCACGCGGTGGTCCACGGGGGAGAACATGGCAAAAGGTTTGTCGGGCAGAAATTTTAGGGCGCCTGTCACAGCCCTTGAGTGCTTCTTTTCAACAATGTACACCACCTGACACATGGACGATGAAAAGGGTATACTCATGAACGCCCATCACCACCAACAATAACATCTAGTAGATAATTATCATAAAAAGCAGGTAGATTGAGAGCTCACTTTAGCAGTCATCTGGAGCATTTCCCCATTGGACTGTGGTGTTAAGGTGTTTCTCAGTGGGCCTGCAAACAGATGACAGAAAAAAAACAGCTGTTATTACTTCATTTGGATGCAAGTGAGCGCTTGGAATGTTATACAACCACACAATGCCTGCACAATCTACTGAGATCTGCATCAAAATTCTTCCTCACCAAAGATTTTAATCATGTTGACACTGTCGCAGTATTAATTTAACACTACATTGTTGTACAACACACTGCATTTCTGTTTGTTTCTACTTAGCGTTTTATGTACCAAGTTAGGGTAACAAAACAATACTCTGTGTGACATGTGTCAAACTGAAGGCCCGTAAAAGCGTTTGGAAAATAGAGTAGGATTAGATTGGGCCATATCGCGGGTCTCATCAAACAACGTGCTCACAATCATCTGCACAATAATGTAATTGTCAGTTTAAACTACTCCATAAGTGGTCACACTACTACTGTAAATAGCACTAGTTACACAACCATTGTTGCTGAAGGTGTCAGATTTGGACTCAAAGTAACAGGAGTAGTACTGCACCCGACTGAAAACCACACCACTTTAAAACTATTCCAACTTGTCTGTCCAAAATACCACCTGAAATGGGAATAAGACACTCAAAAGTGATCATTTTAACTTCAACAAAGCATACTGTGAAATGCTTGCTCCGCCCCATTCCACAGCTGCAAACTCCTCCGGGTCACACAACTTGTGGAGTTATATGCACAAATGCCGAAAATGGTACGAACTCGTAATGTCAAAGAATCCTCTTAAAAAATTCCTGGGTCCAGACGGTGATCCGGATCACCCTCAAAATATCATCAGTTCTTCCATATCCCATTTTTGACAATTCTTGAAAATGTCATCCAAATCCATTCAGAACTTTTCAAGTTATTTTGAACACAAACAAACAGATAAACGCCGGCAAAAACAACCTCCGCGCTTCTCTTGCCCTTTACGGAGATACGTACAACTAGTATATAAGCCTTGCTACAGTCAGGATACATTTTGGATGGCTGCATGTCGTTGTGGGGCACTACAATGTATTTATTAAAAAAAAACAAAAAACGTACTGTTCCATGAATGGTAAAATGAGCATGAAGGGTCATGTTCTGACCTTTGCATGCAAGTTCATCCGGGTCGCTATGCTGTTCTTCCACAGACACGTGTGGCTTTTGCTCCATCTTATTCTGTGTAGTTTGTAGCACACGTGCCTTCTGGGTCTCTGGCTCACTGGCTCCTTCACAGTCAGTGTCCGACCTCACAACCTACACGGGCAAACATTTATGACACCAAAATTATGTTTTAGTACGTTTACAAAAATATTTGTCTGAATAACAATTCAACTTCAGAGGATCCAGGTTGGTGGTGCCATGGTTAAAACTATTACATACAGGGTGTCCCAAAAAAATGTATACACTTGCTGTAACAGTCTGTCACCCCACGTGTTAGAGAAGACTTTAAAGACGAAGAGGTTTTTTTTTTTTCAGCATGATGGAGCACGCCCACACTACTACTGTGATGTTAAATCCTTCCTTGATGAGACCTTGCCAAACAGGTGCATTGGACGAAGGGGTTTCATTGAATGCCCTCCTTGTTCACCAGACCTCACACTACTAGACTTTTTTTTAATGGGGATACCTAAACGCCAAAGTCTACGCTATGAGAGCTGCAACAGTCGCTGGGTTGAGAGCAGCCATTGAACGTGAATGCACGCATAAACCCAGGGAACTGTTTCGTGACGTGAGCGATTCCATTGCTTCGTGTTGTCAGCAGTGTCTGGACCACGACGGACGTCAGTTTGAAAACAGTCGGTGACACTTGGAAAATGTAACATATAATAATAAACACCTAGTTAAACACCTATTTAAAGTGTGTATACATGTTTTTGGGACACCCTGTATACTGTACATGAGAGTTGAATTTACCTTCCATTGCTCCCGTGGTAAGACTTGCACCACAACTATGTCTCCATTCAGTGCCCTGTTACGAGCTATAATCCCATCCAAAAAGATATCTCGAGTGTCATCCTGTGAGCGAACACAATTATGTCATTTCGGTGACCCATGTACGGTACACATTTCAGCAAAGAGCAGCGTTTCCCTTACATTCTTTTACTTGGGGTGGACCGCCACTAATGGGTTTCGCGCTACCTGTGAGGCGGTCATATGAATCGTAACTCCACTTCGAACTCCCACGCGGTATACGGTGTTTCTTGCGTCATGCATTTACTCGGTAATCAAACACGAGCGATCACAAAAGGCGAAGTGTGAAAATGCAGACAACCCAGGAATGCAGGGCACCTCCACACGGCCAGGCATTGTGCATTACCACCGTCATCAAAGGTGAGATGTGGAAGTTGCTACTAATAATAGCACCAGGATTTCTCTTTAAAAAGATATGCATAAGTCTTGTTTTAAATTACATGCAAATTTGACGACAAAAAGTACTTACAGGGGATGGGATGAACGCTTCATGGTACTTCTTGGGGTTGATTCGCAGTTGTCCCTAGAAGAAAATAATACCCATCAATTTAGGCCACAACAGCTTTCCTACGTTGTACCACTATTTAAAGGGTCGCTGACATGATTGATCAACTTGGCTTAAATATGTTACATATTGTTTGAAGGTGAATGGTAAATTCGCAAAAAAATGACATTTGTAGTTCATGGCGCCAGCCATGACAAGCTCGCTCTCGCTGTTCACCACTCAGGTAAACAAACATAGCGGTGTACGAGACAGAGGGTGTGTACAGTGATTATAGCGAGGATTTAAGCGATTTGTCAATAGTTTTGGGCGGAGAAAAGAAGGGAGAAACATTTGGAGATGAACTAAGAGAACTTGCAGAACATGGACTTAAGACATGGAGATGAAGATCGGTCGCCTTCAAAACACAGAATGGGAAGAGTAAATGACTCTAGAGTTGCTTATCCTTCAATTATTGTTTAAATCAGCTTCTTAATGAGCGTAAAGGGGGTTTTATAGCCTGATTTATTTTATATTTCGTCGCAGTCGCCACCCCTCACAGTAAACATACATATGCTGTGAAAAGATGCTTATATAACATGTACAATGCTTTACAGCAGGGGTCGGGAACCTTTTTGGCTAAGAGAGCCATAAAAGCCACATATTTTAAAATGTATTTCCGGGAGAGCCACATAATATTTTTTAACATTGAATACAACTAAATGTGGGCATTTTTAAGCAAGACCTCTAAAGTCTCTAAAGTTATTCTTTTTATTAACATTGTTATACTGAAGCTATCCAATAATAAATAAAATACTTCTTACCATTAATGCGACTTCTGGTGCTGCGTGGATTTGCACCGTACTCCGTATCTTTTTCTTTTCACCATCTTCTTTGTCAAAAGGGTCGGCTCTACAGAATTAGCTACTTCTTGACATCTCAATGATGCGCGTAGGCTACCGCATTATCCAATTTTGGTGTCTGACCCGGAAAATATCGGAAGGACAGCTGGCACTGGCCACACCGCATTGAGGTAGAAAATGGATGGATGGACTAAAACGCATAAGAAAGTTTTATATTTTGAGCATTATTTTTAACACTGGGATTTCTGTAATGTACTTTAAAGGTGAGCGAACAAAAAAAAAACTAAAATACATTTTTATCGTGTTAAGACATGTTTGAGAGCCAGATGCAGTCATCAAAAGAGCCACATCTGGCTCCCGAGCCATAGGTTCCCTACCCCTGCTTTACAGCCTTGTCGCTATCATGGAATAGTGTTTAGAATACATTATGTAAACCAGACATGACTTACTCTACAACTTTGACGTTGTTCTTCTTGCCTTTTTTTTCCCTGTTTACCGGCGGAATAGCATTCTTTTTCAAAATGCGTTTATACCGTACTTTCAAGCCAAATGCTTCTTAAAAACATGTTCCTTCATAGCAGTCACCAGTGAAATGGTCACTGCACAGAACAGAACTCAGGTGGGCGTCCATCTGTCTTTTGTTCTCTGCACTTGTTTTGTCCATTTTTGTCTTAAACCTTCCTCTTTTTGGAAAAAAGAACAAACTTACAGTATCACTCAGAATCTGTCAACATCCAGCGGCAACACAGCATCTTGGCATGACTGCTTGGATGAAAAATATACTGAACCAAGTCGACCATCTACCTCGAGAAGCGTTTGTTTACTCCGCTTTAGCCGAGAGGCGTCACCCCGATGACGTCACTTCCGGAATGAGGCTGAACTGCGAGAGCTACCTCATCAAGGGTGGCGCCAACAACTGTAAATGTCATTTTTGCGAATTTACCGTTCGCTTTCAAAAATCTAACAACAGAACATAATTACAAACAATATTTAAACGCAAACTGAATTAGTTATTTGCAACTTTTTGAACTCATTAAGTCACTTATTTGATGGCAAACATGATAATGCATGTTGTGATGTTGGGGTCCAAAAAGAATCACACCAGAACATTATACTTATGTGGCTTAAAATATGCTCAGAAATGTGGCCACCATCTCAGGAATTGTACCTGAATAAGTTCTCCCCGTTTAAGGCCGTGAGAAACGTCCTCAGAGGTCATATACGGTTCAAACACTTGTTTCCTCGACCCCCTGCCTCCTCTGTTCTTATTCTTCTCTGCAGTCGAGTTGACACTGGACGCTGAAACCAAATTGAGTTATTTGAAAGATCAAAATACAAAATAAACATGAAATTAAACTGAATGTACCTGTGGGCGCTTGCTGTTTGTTTTTATCATGAGGGGACTTAGGTCTTGGCTTGTGACAGTCGCCTCCACATTTTGTTATCGAATCTTTTATCTTATCGTCCGGCTGCTTGGATAGATTATTTTTTTTTGCCTTCTTTGTGTCCTCTTGCTCAGGTTTGTTTGAGCAGGATTTGTACTCCACCAACAGGCCGCCATCCTTTGAGATGTCCTTGTTGGAGTCTTTGGTTTTCTTCCGCTGACGCTGGTGCTTCTTGGTGTCATTTGGTCCTAAAACACTGAGCTCCTCACCGGACTCAATGTCTCCATCTTGGCTGGTGGCGGTATCCCTTCTCTGTGTCTTTCGCTGCTTCTCAGACACACCCGGTTTCCTTTCACCATCTTGCTGTGCATTGTGAATGCTTAATTTCATCATATACAAAGACAGGGAGCTCTCGTCTCCTTTGTCTTTCCAGGAAGAGGGGGAAAAGTCACTGGAATCAGATGAAATATTTGGTACTGGGTCCACTTTTTGTTGGTGCATGTTCAACCTGTCACCCTGAGCTTTAAGCGGTACACCCGGCCCATTGTCTTCCCTTGGGAGAGACTCCTGGGCATACTGCTCCAGGAATTTGGTGAAAGTGCAGCTGCGGTGCTGGCTCAGAAGCCTGGCATAGGCATCTTTACGACGAGGAGTTTTGGACTCACTTTGGCTGACCTTTACTTCTCGTTTTTGGCTGGACCGGTTAGATTGCCGAGGAGAATCCATCTGGAGCCAATCAACCTAAGGGGCAATTCAATTAACGAGGATTGCCCAAGCAGTCTTTGCAAAGTATAAACAAATGGTGCACCCTCTGTAACTTACCAAATATTTACACAGGTTTAGCTACTGTTAGCCGATAGCGTCGAATTGTTTGTTGGCGCACTCGCTGAGGGACAAACTTCCAAAAGTGTCTAAATTAACCAAAATACACGAACAACAACTTACCAAAGACTTGAACGTGGTTACCTACCACCAGTTAGAAGCAAACTGCTAGCTCAAACAGCTAGCCTAACGCGATCACTTCCTGTGTCGTCATAAACAGTTGCGTTCATGGTATCCATCTGTTGTCGGAAATACTGTTCCCTAAGTCCTCAACTACCCTCTTCTTCTTCTTCTTTTAGTTTAATGGCGGGTTGCAACCATGACTTTAAAAGGTGCATACCGCCACCTATTGTACCGGAGTATGTAACATGGGCCACATACAGTATCTTACTTTATACTAACTTAGATAATGTGGATACTACTTATACTACTACTAATAATAATAATCTTAATAATAATACTATAATAAAATTATCTAATTATTATCTATATTCTATTATATAATCCTGTGTCTTTCAAATATTCTATCACTACCCTCTGTATATCTCTAACCCCCTCCCCACCTGTTCCTAAAATACCCTCAACCACCCTCCTAAATCGAAGTGTGTTTTAAACGTAGATATATTATTGTCAAATATATATTATATAGTAAATATTGATGCATGGCTTACAATGTCAAAGTTTAGCTGGACTTTTTACTCGCATTCAGGAGTGACCGACTACAAGTAACGCAAGCTTGACGATTTAAGTCGTACACCGCTAGAGGGCAGCACAGATTTGACTGCCTCAGTGTACTTAACTGACTGAAATTGTGTGTATGTGTGTATGAAAGTGTGATTTTTGCATTTTTTTTGCTGTTATTGTGTTTAAAGAGTTATTATGGTAGGACTCAAGTGAGTTGACGCACACACGATTGTGCTGTCACATTCAGATGTGCATATAACTCACTTAGATGTACAGTCATGTGACACAATCAGGACACTGCATGATGTTCTATAATTTTGTGCATGTTTTGTCAGATTTGGAGTGCACTGCGCATGAGGTGTCGTAACATTTTCAAATGACGGTATATAAAATTAGAGGCAAAGGTATGCTAACTTATAAATAGAATAGTCCTTGAGTGACACATTTTTGTTTGAATGCAGCTGGCTTTCGGGAAGAAAAGGACACCCAGCATTTTTTCCTTCATTGGTTTCCTCTGATCAAACCCTAAACCTCTGAGCGAGCAAAGTGGTAAAGATGGCTGGTGCAGCAGTCTCTACCATGGTTGTGGGTGCACGGACTCAAGTTGTAAAGCATGCAGATGAAGAAGCAAATGACTATGAAATATTCATTACATTAGGAGAGGCAGTGCAGCTTGTAAAAGAGGATGAAATAGCGGGGTCAGGAGCACTCATCTCACGCAGTGTCATCTTTTTCCCCTCTAAGTCTTATGTCTGCACAGATGTGAGAGCTACAAGTGTAATTGCAGATGCTGCAGGGCCAAATAGGTTACCTTCTTCATTAGTGGCTGCAGTGGCCATCATGTAGGGGAGAGTGTCTACAGTCATCACTTTCTACTGCCGTGGCAGCAGCCCGTGAGTCACCTTGGCCAGTGCAACGCCCATTTTCACTCTCAGGCTGACAACAGACCATCTCTGCAAAGCGCAAGAGACAACAAACTAGACATGTCCGCAGAACATTGCGAGATGGGCTCCCATGGGCGTTCTAACCGATGACAGAAGAGTCAGCACGGAAGAGTCACGCAAGTACGAGGCAAAAAGTCAATTGCGGTCACATGACAGCCAAATTGCAAAATGCTTCCTCCCTGGAGATGTTCTGCCAGGACTTTACTGCAGCCATCAACACTATGGGTCACTTTTGTCTTTAGTTTGTGAAAAGCAAGTTCTGTCAGGTTGAGATCAGGCCACCGACTCGGCCATGGAAGAATATGCAATTCAAAAAGTGTTCAGTTGTTTTTGCGTTTGAGTTCCCCAATACTGTAGTCCAGTGGTCCTCAATAGGCGACGTACGGGCTACATCCTGCCCGCCAAAGCTGGGGGCAAGACTGAGGCTTTTGAGTCACACTGAAGCAGCAGTAGTAGAAGACGGCCCGAACAACACTGTAAATTGGACTGGGCTCCAAAATACGTACTTATCGAACTTGCAGTAATGAAGTAAACTTTGTAATGAAGTAAACGACGGAATATAACCTGCGGAGGTACTTTCATCACAAATTTGAAGCGGTCCATCCTCCCATTCCCTCTAATTATTGACGGTTCAGGCGGTTCTGTTTTTTTAAATCTGGACCCATGCAAGACATTCGTGGCTTGCTGCAGTACAGATAGTATATAAGTCTGTTAACACTGACAAAAGCTAAAAAATACCAGATAGTATATAAGTCTGTTAACACTGACAAAAGCTAAAAAATACCAGATAGTATATAAGTCTGTTAACACTGACAAAAGCTAAAAAATATTAGGATTCCTTATTCAGAAATGGAATATTTTCATAGTTAGAGCATAGAAAACAACCGTTCAACCTTCTACATTTGTTTAAAAACATTATTAGAGCCCTCTAGACATGAACTAAAAGCCCCGTAGTCACCTTTACACTGTCACAATATAGTAGGCAAAATAAGAGTTAATGAGCCATTTAAGACATAAATAAGACTCGTGCTCGTGTGTTACTCAAAATGTGTTCCCCAAAGTGAGGAAAGTGACGTCAGGGATTCAGAGTTGAGTTTCAACTTTGCGTGGGTAACAGCTGCGACAGTAGCCCATGTTTTTATTAGGGATTTTTATTAGGGATCATACATTGTATTTTCAAACCTGCAATAAAAGCCTGTTGTTCCGGTGATCAAGTTGTGCTTGTGTGTCCTCTGTAACATCACTGACGCCAAGTGACCAGTGTAGAATACCACATTTCATCAACATCTTTGAATGCATCTTTTGAATGCCTTTTATTTTTATTTAAGTTCCATTTAGCCATTTTTATGCTTGAACATTTTTAATTTAGGCAAAAATTACTTACCATTTCCTGAAATTTGCATGTAGACTAACAATAGGCCATGTTCAACCACAAACCATGATTTATTCATTCATATATTTTTTAAAAAATGTGAAAAACCACAAAATTTGAAGCGTGACGTGGCAAGGAATGATACGCACGTGTATACACATATCCCTGAATATGTATATTATCCATCTTCTATGCCGCTTCTCCTCACTGGGGTCGCGGGTATGCTGGAGCCTATCCCAGCTGACTTTGGGCAATCGCAGGGTACGTATACACAAACAAGCATTCACTCTCACATTCATACTTATGGAAAATTTAACATGCAAGTTTTTGGAATGAGGGAGGAAAAAATCCAAAACTACATGGCCCTGTGTGAAAAAGTGATTGCCCCCTAAACCTAATAACTGGTTGTGCCACCCTTAGCAGCAACAACTGCAATCAAGGGTTTGTGATAACTTGCAATGAGTCTCTTACAGTGCTGGGGGGGAATTCTTTGCAGAATTGCCTAAATTCAGCCACAAAATTGGCAAAATTGAGAGGTGCCTGCAGTGTTTTTGGTCGTGGAACTCTGCCATGCAGGCCATTTTTGCCCAGTGTCTTTCTTATGTTGGAGTCATGAACACTGACCTTAGCTGAGGCAAGTGAGGCCTGCAGTTCAGTACCCTTTTTTGGAAGGGTATACCTTTTGATTCATACCAGCTCAGAGAACAAAACTCAGTTGGACATAGTTATTAAAACAGACTGTAAGGCAAATGGAACTTCTGGTTGGCAGCTCAGCCTTTGGACATTCATCATAAGTGCAATGAACCTGTCATTTTAGAGGTTATAAAACAAGTGTTCTGGGTGGTCCCAAGACCTCCACGTGGATTTGAGCGTGAGGCCCCACTCAATTGTGATCCCAATGTACGGTATGTGCCTACACTTTGTCGCAGCAGCCACTGAGCTGCAGGCAACAGATTAGGGAGTGATGTTTGGATGTTGTTGTGGGGTCTTTTGTGACCTCTTGGATGAGTCGTCGCTGCGCTCTTGGGGTCATGTTGGATGGCCTGCCACTGAAGGTTCACCACTGTTCCATGTTTTCTCCATTTGTGGATAATAGCTCTCACTGTGGTTCGCTGGAGTCCCAAAGCTTTAGAAATGGCTTTATAACTTTTTCCACACTGATAGATTTCAATTAATCTCAGTTAAGTTATGTTTTCATGAAGGGGCAATCATTTTTTCACACAGGGCCATGTAGGTTTGGATTTTTTTTCTCCCTTAATAAAAAAAAGTTTCATTTAAAAATTGCATTTTGTGTTCAGTTGTGTTGTCATTGACTAATATTTAGATTTGTTTGATGATCTGAAACATTTAAGTGTGACAAACATGCAAAAAATCATCAATTAGGAAGGGGGAAAACACTTTTACACTATATATATATATATACTGTATATATATATATATATATATATATATATATATATATATATACAGTCAAACCTGTCTTAGCGGCTTCTTTTATAGAAGGGCCACCTCCCTATAGCAGCCACTGAAAAATCCCCCGCAGCAAATTTACATGTTATAGACCCTGTGTATAGCAGTCACCTGTCCAACGCGGCCAGCGGCCACCCATTTTGTCTCCCTTGGTCAATATCTGACTGCATATAGCAGCCAAATTACCGACTCAAGTAGAAGCTTTATGCATGAAAAAGTTTCGTTTTTCAATCAATGAAGGCGTCGTGCGTAGACTTTAATTACTGAGTCCTAACTCAGTCACAATCATTCACAAGATCCACACAAACTGTCAGTTGTTCCACATAAAAAAGCCGTCTTCTTTTGAGCTTGCTATTTCCTGGTCAAACATGTAACTTTAAGAGCATTTGCACCAAAACATTACCGCAAATTAGGCTGGGAACAGGACGTGCTCCCAGCGACGCTACAATAAATAAAAAAACATACGCTAGCATGCATGCGGCAGCGGGAGCAAAACTGAGTTCGGTTGTACTTAATTGAAGTATTTTAGAATGTACTATTTTTCATCAATCCTCATCCACAAATCCATCAAAGTCCTCATCTTCTGTATTCGACACAAACAAAGCAGTCTTGTTTTCCGTTCGCTACTAGTCTGTTAACTTGACAGTGTTATTCAGCTCCGAAGCAAAGAAGGAAACTTCTCCTGTTGCTTCTGCCAACTTTATTTCTTGAACGCGGCCACCAGACAGCAGCTCAGAACACACACACATCTCTCAGCATCGTCTCTCCTTCCTGCTTGCCCACAAGGCAAAGGTTAAACAAGCCCCACTATATAGCTGTCCAGCCAATGCCTGTAAGAAATGACACCGTTTATTTCCTGGTGTGCACTGGTCAATACTGTAATGCCGCTTGTTGTGGGGAAGGAGAGACTCACGTCGCCGATGCACATTAATGGCTTTATTAACAGCGGAGAACACTGCAGGACTTTACATCCACGCCAACATAAACACACTTCCCAACTCTCTCCAAACTCACAGCTAGCACTGAGCCTAGCTCTCCTGCTCGGGACGCCCACCGTCACTTCCCGTCACTTCCTGATGAACTAAAGCTGTAATGACACTGCCGTATAAAAAGTAAAATATAAAAAACAAGTGTAAGACATTACTAGCACAGCTTTGTTCTGTGGGTCGTGGATATATTCTATCAGTTATTATTAAGCCTCTAGCTTCCTTTTAGTAAGTAAAAACCTTGGCTATGATTGCACTACATTGTTATGTAGGCCTACAAAGTACACTTGGAAGAAAAAGAGGTGAATAAATGTATTGCAACTGATGTGAAACTGATGAGGGGTAGGATTAAATAAGCTTTGCTTCTTCCTACTCCTTTTTGGACACGCAAAATTGTGAATTGTACTATGTGATGTGCTACTCTTTGACTCATATGCATGTTCAGGATGAATTAAAACCATGAACCATGATAATAACAAGCTTAGTGGTGCTGTACAACTTTTATCCGCAGTCCGCAGTGCCCTCTACAAAGGGTTTGCAGCGCTATCAAAAAAGCTATTTTGCGCTACTTTGAGGAATCTTAAATATAAAACGTATTAGTAGTTAGTTCACACTTTTTTGTTAAGTGTTCTCCGTGTTCCTTCATAGTGTTGATGCCTTCAGTGAGAATCTAATCAGGAAAACTTTTGGCCTGTACTGCATATGTATTTGTATATATATACTGTATATATATGGGCTGTCAAAAATAACGCGTACCTAATTCATTTCATTAATTACGTTAAATGTTTTAGTGTAATTAACGCATGCACACCAGAGCAAGCACGCCTCTGTTGTGATAGCAGACGGATCCGTCATCATAAGCACAGTTGAGCACATAGCACAATGGAGCACAATGGAGCGTTCCCACGCAGGCACACAGAGTCTGACACTCTTCTAACTTCATTCTGACCTGAACACATCAACAGCAGTACAATTCCAACACCACATACTGTATGTATCTCCAACTCACACATCTCTAGTCCGTTCACCCTGGGAGCGACACTTCCTGATTGTCATGACAAGAAAGCGAGATGCATTCAGGGACACTCCGAACATCACAAAAATCGGCTTTATAACGCGCGCGCGAGTGTGTTTAAATAAACAAGAATATAAAGAAAAACATGAAGTAGATATTCTTATCACTCACTTTGTAACTCTTAATTCGAATGTACAATTTGCTACGTTTAAGTATGCTGGAAAATACACTGAAAACAAGTACATTTATATTAAATTACGTGATGTCTTTGAACGCAACCCCACACTACTCGTAATAACACCGTCTAAAGTGTGATTCAAATGTTCTGCTGCTATGAAAGAGAAACATAGATTATGAGACTTGTGCGGTATCTTTTAGCTTGACTGACATATTCAGCTCATTTTAAGCTGTTAATACATACAAATATATATAATCCTGTCCTGTCATTTGTCTTTCTGTTCATTAAATACAGTAAAAATGGGCATATTTTAGACATAGTTGATAATGGTGATTAATCATTGTCAATTAATTAGAACTGTGATTAATCTGATCAAAATTTGTAATCATTTGACAGCCCTAATACATATATATATATACAGTGTCTGCAGAGAAAAATTCTGGCCCTTAATTTAAGTTTGAGGACCCACATCTGTAGGGGTGGGCGTATCGGTAATACTCATAGCAAGGGTAGTATCAGTATCTAATTGATCAGATCAGATCTTATTGCGATTGATATTTCTCAGCTCACTTCTCTTATTTTCAGAAATATATGATTTTTTTTGTTGTGTTGTTCATGTGTTACATGGTTGATATTGTTATATCTACAGGCTCTACTGGATTGTTGTACTGTGCACAAACAAAATGTCACCTCAGGAGTTATTGGAGACAGGAGGGCTTTGAGGCAAAAAGCCAAAGAATTTGAATGAGAGCCACTAGCAGCTTTTGCATTTGCTCCTATAATGCATCCAAGCTATTAAAGTTAGTCAATGGTAAACAAGCATGACAGCCATTTTACCCCTAAATGTGCCTAATTGCAGAAACCTGGTGGTTTCATTGCTCCATCATACATTATTCTGCACGATTAATGATGACATTCCCATTGGGAAATTTGAGGAATATCCTGGTGCTATTACTATTTACTTTCAGAACTGGACAGCTCCAGTCCTTTCCCACGCCCCGCCCACCTCCGGCAGGCTGGCTGTGAGAAACGACCACACACTGTAGTGGGCGACACCTCCCGTGGCCTATTGGGATTTTTTTTTTTTTTTTTTTTTGTCGAGGGGAGGGAAATGACAGAACTTGGAGACCAATTTACTCCTTCCTCCTTTTACTCTTCTGCCATGGATGTGGTCGCTCCTAATGAATGAATGGCGCATTGAAGAGGAATCAGGTTGATTTTCATTGAGCGCTGTGACTGAAAAGTGGACATTTTTGTTGGCTCTTTTTCTTGTGTGTGCTCCTGTGCTGTGTCGTGCTGTTGGTTATGCTCGCCACACTTGTCCAAGCGCTTTCTCCTCCGTGCCGCTGAAGAGGAAGGATGGCTCTCCTGGTCTTGCTCCTACAAACCGGGCTTGTTTTGGGCTCGAACTACGGATATGTGGAGTGGTCGGACATCGACCGAGACGAAAATACAGTGCTTGGCACCCAAGTCATCAACAGGGAGCCGCCCCATCACCCGACCTATTACCACTCGCTGCCGGCCACCGAGCGCACCGTGGTAGCGCACAAGATCGAGGAGGACCTCCCGAGGGTGGTGACGGCTTTCCTCCACAGCGGCGACTCCTCGGCGCTGAGGCAGGTCAACTGCTCACGGAGGTACGAGCTCAGCAGCCTGCGAGGCGGCCTGCACGTCGCCTCCCACTACTCGCTGCACGGCATCCTGGAGACCATGACGCACGCCACCAACTTCTTGAACATGATCCTGCAGGCCAACAGGTCCGGAGAGGAGACCTTTCAGCGCGACCTGCACTGGTATCACGCGTTGGTTCGGAGCATCCTCGAGGGGGACCCCAAAATCCACAGAGCTGTGGTGACCTTCCACGGGGAAGCGCCGACGCCGAGCCCTCACGTCTTTCTGCAAGCAACCAGGACCGAGAAGGAAGTGGTGCTGCAGGACCTCTCCAGCTCCGCGCACCGGCTGCTGAGGAGCAGGAGCCCCGAGTCCGAGTGGTTCAACGAGTTTAGGGATGGAAGGAGAGCACACACGCACAGAAGAAGATCTGATCCCAAGGCTGGAGTTTACCTGCTGGACAAGAACCACATTAAGTGGTCTGCGCCTTACCTGGAGTGCGAACATGGGGCTTTTGTGCCCCATTGGCTTCTCACCTTGTCAGCTGGCTTCTATGGACTCAGGAGGGATTCTGCACCAGAGTTCAGGTGAGAGGAAGAAGAGAGCATCAGAGCCATCCATGTGCAAATATATATTTAACACAAAGAAGTTAACATCTGAGACTCAATTTCATTACAGCACAAAGAGCACAGCTCATTTTACTACAAATTATCACTCTAGCACCCCCCCCCCCCCAAAGAAAGTAACGTACTCAAAACCACATACACGTTTTTTCTGAAAACGTTTCACCGTTATAATAGATATCAGTATACTTTAAAAATAGCTTAATGTATTTACAATACATTGATGTATTATTCATTCAGTCTGTGGGTAGCATCGTCCTAAACATGAAAAATACCTTCAGATAACTTCAGCATTGAATTGGCACTACTGTAAATAAATTACAGCACATTAAATGAATTAAACTCACCCCCATTAAATATTTAACTCATTTGCATTGTACATGTTTCATTATAATAGATTTTTTTCCGGATTATCGGGCGAAATGATACATTTCTACAGCCTTAGAGTGGGGGGCATGCCGACACACCCACCCGAATGTAAACACAAAACACATTAGTATATTTTACAATTATAGTTTGACATGCAGAAAAGAATTCGAAATGCATGTAAATGATGAATGAAAGGGATAAAAATGACCATTTAAGGTTACTTTCAGCTTCATTGAAGATGTGTTGTTGACAACGACGCCATGTGGCATGATGCCTGTGAATATTCACGCTTGATTGTGGAGTCCCCCAGGGATCAATTCTTGGGCCCATCCTGTTTGCTGTGTACCTGATGATCCTATTTAGCACAATATTTACAAAGCATGGCATCACTTTTATGCAGATATACCAGTCACAAAAAATGATCATGCCCCCCGACACCCTTTCTCGAGTCCTTAAGTGACGTCAAGGTCTGGTTGGCTGAAAATGTCTTCAAGCTCAATGAGGCAAGCGGCACCCTTTTGGACCTCAAAAACTATGCACGTCCTACAGCCACCGGCCTTGGCGTCATACTTGACGGTGATTTTAAGCTTAATAAACAAATCAACGCCGTTGTAAAATCCTGCTGTTATCATCTTCAGCTTTCATCTCAAATCAAATCATTTTTTATCTTTGCAACATTTGGAACAAGTCATGCACGCTTTTATTTTGTCACATCTGGACTACTGTAATGCGCTTTACTCTGGAATAAGCCGCAATGCTCCACTCCAGTGTGCTCATTGAGGTCCGAAGGCCAGCTCCAACTAGCGGTGCCCAAGACGAGACTTAAGACAAGGGGAGACCGGGACTTTACTGTCGTCGGCCCCGGGCTGTGGAACAATCCCCCCCCATGTAAAAACAGCCCCCACAATTGAATGCTTTAAGTTTTGTCTTACAACCCACTTTTATTTACTGTCTTTTAACTCGCCGTGAGTCGTGTGGTCCTCTGTATCTCTTATTCTTTTCTTTTAGTTTTAATTGGTTTTACTTGTCCTCGTTTTTTGTTTTTTTTTTAACTATTTATTTTATTTATTACTTTTATTGTTTTTATTGTTGTTTTCAATGTCTTAATGTTTTAAATGCTCTTGTTTTTATTTGATTTATTAGTTTTTACTGTAATAATTGGTACTTTTACTTATTTATTATTTGACTACATTGTGCAGCACTTTGGGAACTGTTTATAAAATGGGCTCCATAAATAATGTGGATTGGATTGGATTCCCAGGGCATTGAATCGATCGCAACTGCGCTGTTCAGGTTGTCTTAGAAGACGTTTCTCCTCTCATCCGAGCAGGCTTCATCAGTTCATGCTCAAAGACTAGGTGGGACACACACTAGTCATACTAGATAGGACAGCTCTAGTCCGAGAGCTTGGTGCAAGAGCCAATCTATTTGTCCTCTAATTTGTCAAATAACGTTGTTAGGATACAATGGAGTGGGGCCTCTGCCTGCCAGCGATGGCCGTTTGGGTGGTACCACCTTCGTTAGCTGTAAGGATGGTCATGGACCCACCTGAAACCAAGGTGGCTGTAACTGAATCTTTTAGAAAAGGATGAAAGGACAGCATTGTATGTGGGAGGAAGATGGTGTCGGAGCCCCCGGCCCCTCTGTTCACAGATGGCTTTTCAACTAGGGATGTCCCGATCCACATTTTCCAGCTTCCGGTCTGATTTTTTTTTATAGTCTTGCCAAACCGATCCGATCCGATCAATGCATTAAAAAGAATGTAACCAAAGTATTGCTGAATGTACGTTTTTGCGACACAGCATGAGCAACAATATTGTTTGGATTTGTAACAAAGTCTAGTCAGGTCCCTAATCCAATACAAAATCCATCCAATAAAAGACAAAATTGGAAAAAATGGCCATCCAAAATACTTTTAGGATAGGACACATCATTTGACATGGTTATAGATCAATTTGTGGTGTGATTTAGAATAACAAACTCTCTTCAGCGCGATAGTAATTTATTGACGGTTTCGATTGTAAACAACCAGTGGTTAGAGCAGTACTTCTTGTGCGGGCAGTGGCAGAGCCAGAAATCTTTCATTGTGGTGGCTAAGGTGAGACCATTACTCACACAGGGGTGGCAATACCTGAAATGATACCTGAAATGTCTAGATGGCCACCATGACACAGCAGTCCGGGCGCAGTGAGGGGACCTACCGCTGTAGCTACGGAGCCAAACGTCCAACGTGAAACTAACTCCACCACGGTACGCCGCCGACATGTTTACATGGTGGTGTTGCGCTTTCGTCTTCTTGTGGGTGGCGGGAGTCGGGTGGCAACCATGTTGGAGTGTGGCTCAGAGTTACGAACGTGATACGGCAACCGGATCGACTCCCTCCTTCAAAATACAGGGGATCGGCAGCCGATCTTGATCCTGAAGATTGGATCTGGACATCCTTATTTTCAACCTTCACTCTTCTTTCAAACCATCTGTCTTCTCTGTCCAGAATGTGTACATTTTTGTCCTCGAAAGAGAGGTCTTTCTCTTTGAGGTGCGGGTAGACCGCAGAGTCTTGGCCTGAAGAGTTAGCTGGCTGCTTGGTTTCCCCAATGTCAAAATCGGTGCATTCCTCACTGCACTGGGCAACATACACCAGATTGTTCTCCAAGGGTATGAGGTGTCCTGTTTTTGGGTTGTGCCAACGTCTGTCTCAAAGTGTGAGCAGGTTTGAAGTGTACTGGTATGTTGTGTTTGTTAAGAATCCTTCTTAGATAGTCCTGAGACATACGGCATGCTAATGTTCTTCCGTCTGCTACTCTTTTCCTCCTCATCCACCTTGCTTTGGTTCCTTCTGGAACGAGATGCACTTTTTACAAACGGTCAGCTGGTGAACAACAGCTTTTGAGGGCCTCCCTCGGGTTCTCTTTGGCCTATAGCCTGGTGGGAACATTACCATCTCTGTGTTGTAGGGTTCTGATAACACCCAGTTTGTGTTCCAGTGGGTGGTGCGGGTCAAAGAGGAGGTATTGGTGTGTGTGGGTTTTCTGTAAACACCATGGAGGCCCCCGTTGTCTGCAATGTGGACGTCACAGTTAAAAAAAACAAGTGTTAAGACAACGAGTTGCTAAGTCTTCCGTTGGAATTTTAATGATCAATCTCTTGGACGCAAGAAATTATGAAGTGACTCACCGTATCCGCTCCTCTGATGTGCGTCGTCCTGGCGGCGTTCGGCTGTAGTGTTGAAACACATTGCTCCTGTTGTAGTATTTTACTCCTGTGCAAAATTGCACTTAAAAAAACGCGAATCCGCGAAAGATGAACCGCCGACATAGCGAGGGAACACTGTAGCTGTTAGTTAGCAAAGAACTACAGTGTCAACCACTGTTGACATCATAGACAGGCAACGGAACCGACTTCCGGTTAAGAACACAGTTGGATTCACGCAGTGTATTAATATCAAGGCACATTGTACGCTAACTGGAAAGTGTACGCGCAAAATCTTGGCGTAAATTTTTGCCGTTAACCGAAAAAACACACTAACCAGGGCATACGTTTACCGAGGTTTCACTTTATAAAGATGATGATTAACATTTTGGTAGATAAGTCTTCCATGTGCTATAATATTTGTAAAACGTATGTCCCAGTATTTCAATGAGTGTCCTATAAAGCAGTGATTCTCAACTGCTGGGTTGCGGGTCTTTGCGTGGGCCAAAAAACCCCCCGCCCTGAATGCACTTCGTGTTCTTGTCTGTGCTATTTGTTTTGCTGCAAGTTTGAGTTGAAACAATTCTGCAATTTGCGTTGCTGCTTGTCATTAAGGGGTGATGGTGGGTCCCGCAGCCAAACTAGCTATAAAGGGTTTTAAGATTTACACACATAATGACAACCCACATTGGACATTATTATGTGATCTAAATGCAAATGTGAAAGTAGCACTGAAAGAAGAAAACAGATGGTGCAGAAGGAATCGTAGACCTTTCTCATTTAAAATGCTCTCCTGTCACAACACAGCTGGGCATGTCTTCTTCATGCACAGCATCTGAGCGCCACTGTTAGATTCGTGCTGCTGAATGCATCTACGCAGTGTGGCGTTTGCATGAGTGGGTTGTAAATCTGCACGGTGAAACACCCGGGGTTCTCACATGACAAGGAGAGGTGCAAGAATCAATAACACTATGTGAGTAAATAATAACGGATGTACAAGTGTACAGCATATGGCCACTGAGGCCCGTATGAATAGGGCTTTTTCCACCGGGGGTCAAATACTGAAAAATGAAAGGATACCAGGGCCACTTTGATACTGTGTAAACGTGCATATGTAGATATGCTAAGAAGTTAGCCATATTTCACGAAAAAAAATGCATCTCAGCTTTGTGATATAGTTGAAAAACCCTTTTATGAGTTTAAAAATTGGGTCTTTTTCCATTTTTGCTGTTGTTTTAAAAAAAAAAAATCGGATTATTATATTAATACTAGAATGTGCAATTTCGGGTGAAATTGCGTCTGAATGCTGGCAATGCTGACGCCAAACTGCAATGCTGCACTCGCTGTCGAATGTTGCTAATATGCTAACACCTAGCACGATAGCGCTAAGTGTCTATGTAAGGTAATACAGACGAAAATAGCAAAAAAGATAAAATGTTAATGTCAGCATGCTATGTCAGCAATGCTAACATGCTAGCTGTTAGCATGCTATCACCGAGCATAATAGCGCTTAGTCTTTGTGTCGGTTTAAACCTATGAAAATTGCTTAAATGTTAACATGATAATGTTAGCATATTACCAATGCTGACATGCTGTTAGCATGCTAACATCATTTAAAAGATTTACAGTTTTATTTTATTTTGTTTAGTTTCTCATAATATTACGACTTTATATAAAATAATGTACTTTTTCTTTAATATTTCAACTCTGTGCTATTAAAATTACATTATTTTTACTCATAATATTAGTTTAGTCTGGTAAAAAAAATTGTGACCTTTTTTCTCATTAGAATATGACTTTTTTTTCTTAATATTTTGACTATATCCACATAAAATTACGTCTGTTTTTGTCAATTTCTGTTGGGTTTTTTTGTAATTTTCCAACTGTTTCAACTTTCTTCTTGTAAATTTTCTTCTCAGAATTCTGACTCTATTCCCATAATATTTAGACTTTATTGTCATAACATTCTAAGTTTTTGCGCAACCAATTAGAACTTTATTTGTTGTTTTCTTTGTTTCTCATAATAAAAAAAAAAACATCTTTTTTCTTTAATGTTTTAACTTCTTGATGCTAAAATGAAGATTTTTTTCCTCATAATATTACAACATTATTCTCGTAAATGTATGACTTTTTCTTGTTAGTCCAACTTTTTCTCTTAATATATTGACTTTATTCTGATACAATTCCTGCTGTTTTTTCCTCTTTTTTAAATTAAAAAAAAAAAAATTCTTGTTAAGCTATATTTGTCCAGCGGGCCAATAAAACAACAGCCTCAGGATGCAAATGGCCCCCGTGCCGCACTTTGGACACCCCTGCCATACAGTAATTTGTAAAAGCTTAGACAAATAAAATACATTAAAACATGAATTAAATGCCAATTAACAAATCAGCTTTGGATAAAATGTAATAAATTGATGATGTAATGATGCAGTGGGCCTCATAAAGATGCACTGCAGTATAATGACAAACCATAATACTGAACTCTTTCACGGTTCATGTTCACGGGAGCTATGGGCCCTTTGTGTTTAACTGCGTCCTCTGCTCATCTCAGCGCTGTGTTGATGTTTCTAAAAATAGCAAGTCTGGACAGAAAGGATTAAGCCTTTCTTCCCATTCTTGTGCAATTTGCTTCTTTTTTTTTTACAGGCTGCTCAGGCTACAGTATATTAAATTTAAAAAATGAACTCAATATACAGTATATAAAGATGTGAAATGTGGATGCAGTTGTCAGATGTGAATGGTTTTAGTGTTATCAAGCTTTGACTGTTACACACACACAGACAGACATACACACGCATCCTTTCTCGTTCTGTCTGGCTGTGTACTACAGAGGCTACGTGGTGGTGAAAGCCTCTTTCCATGGTTGTTTGTTCCACTTCCCAGCAGGCAGATGGAGACAGCGGGTGTCAGACTCATCCACTGAAACACAAAAGAGAAAAAGAGTAGAGGGAGGATTGTGGTGTGAAGTTGTACAGTATATAACTGGCAGGTTTTTTTTGAGATCCGGTAAGACCACCGTTCAATGAAGGAGACGGCTTTAAGGAATATTTATTTTACACTCTTGTGTGTGAAAATTCAATCCTTTTAAAGTCATTACAGTCGTCCCTCGCCATTCAGCGCTTCAAATTTCGCGGCTTCACTCTATCATATCTATATGAATGAATAAATCGTGCCGCTTTTGTGGTTGAATATGACATTTTTTTGCCTAAAGTAAGCACTTTCATACATAAAAATGGCTAAATGAAGTAAAATACAAATATGAGGCATTCAGAAGAAGCATTGAAAGACGTTGTGATGATATGTAGTATTCCACACTTGTCACTGAGTGTCAGTAATGTTACTGTGATATTTTGGGAGACACACAAGCATCAGACTTGACGAGAAGTTGAACTTGTTGGAAGCTGTGTGTCCCATTACATCTGGCGTAAAAGTAACGCCACATTTCAGAAAAAGAACATCATACCAACAGTAAATTACGGTGGTGGTAGTGTGATGGTCTGCGGCTGTTTTGCTGCTTCAGGACCTGGAAGACTTGCTGTGATAAATGGAACCATGAATTCTGCTGTCTACCAAAAAATCCTGAAGGAGAATGTCCGGCCATCTGTTGGTGACCTCAAGCTGAAGCCAACTTGGGTTCTGCAGCAGGACAATGATCCAAAACACACCAGCAAGTCCACCTCTGAATGGCTGAAGAAAAACAAAATGAAGACTTTGGAGTGACCTAGTCAAAGTCCTGACCTGAATCCTATTGAGATGCTGTGGCATGACCTTAAAAAGGCGCTTCATGCTGGAAAACCCTCCAATGTGGCTGAATGACAACAATTCTGCAAAGATGAGTGGGCCAAAATTCCTCCACAGCGCTGTAAGAGACTCATTGCAAGTTATCACCAACGCTTGATTGCAGTTGTTGCTGCTAAGGGTGGCCCAACCAGTTATTAGGTTTAGGTTTAAAAACTGCATTTTGTGTTGTGTTGTGTTGTCAGTGACTAATATGTCAAGTCGTTTGATGATCTGAAATATTTATAGTAAGTGTGACAAACATGCAAAAAAATAAGAAATCACGAATGGGGCAAACATTTTTCCACACCACTGTAGAAACAGAACACCCTTCCCAATCACATTCACTGAGCCGAGTGAACCACTACACTATCACTGACACGCTATATTATAATATTGAAACGTTTTTTCCCTGCTTAAGGTTGTTTTTTTTTATCTTCCTCAGTCTTAACTTCTTCCCCAAACCGTCTTTCCTTCCCACTTACACTCTTGACCTTCTTTCTCGAGGGGATAGCTCTTTCTATACCGTTTAATTTACTTTTCCAACACTTTATTCTTCACACATACTTAACGACTGCTGTGCCACATCTTTTCTCTGCCTTGACTTCATTTACACAGCCCTAATTACTCTTTCTTTCTCCTGTCTTCTCCACCTGGCAGGGGTGTTGTCCGTGTGGACGTGAACCTGCAGGATGTGGATATTGACCAGTGCTCCACCAGCGGCTGGTTTGCGGGGACACATCGCTGCAACCTCACCAGCATGCAAGTAAGTGCAGTAGCACATTTCTCTGTTAACTCATTCTTACACCCTTGACTCCACTAAAACTCAGTATGCCATTGCAACAATGAGGTTTTGTTCAGTGAAGTGTTGCCGCTAGTTTCCTTCTGAAGCGTGTCATTGACCTGCTCTTCGTTGCTTGGATTGTGCTTGAATGTTTCAACTAATTGAGCAAAAACCCAAACAAGAAGTGTTAGTTCATTCAGAAATGATCAGCGATGATGCAAGTTATTAGACTCTTCGAAAAGATTATACAGTTGTCCCTCGTTTATCACGGTTAATTGGTTCCAGAATTAGGATTATACATGGAATATTTACCTAGTTAGAACATAGAAAACCTGTTCATGACCTTCTAAATTTGGGTTTTAGCAATTTTTAGAGCCCTGTAGACATGAAACTACCCCTGTAGTAACCTTTACACTATTATTCTTTCTTTACACCACATTGTGCAACTCTAATGCGCAGCCTTACGGTATCACTGCAGGGAAACAACAGACGGCCGCCGCTTTAAACATAGCAAGCTAACCCAGGTAACTTGTTAGCCTCCAGTGTATTTATTCTAAATTTAAGAAAGGGTTTCATTTCAAAAAAAAAAAAATTAAGAAAGGGTGTCAAACGGAACGGGGAAGAATGACAAAGTAAGAAGCCAAATACATACCACTTCCACACACAATAGGAGGAGAACTTTTTTTCACTTTGTCATGTCGGACATGCCATGGCTGACTCCATGCAGTGTGAAGGTAATCTAATCTAATTCATCAACGTGACATTACTGATTCCTAGTGACCAGAATACTACATATGACTTGTCTTTCAATATTTTTTTTACTAAAAATAGGACGTAGTCAACCATGAAACAATGATCATTAATTAATTAATTAATTTTTGAAAAAACGCGATAGAGTGAGGGAGCTATGTTTGTGGCGAGGGACAACTGTATAACCTCAAAACTGTCGGATAAAATCAGGACTATGGGTCATTTTCAGCAAATAAAAGCAAATAAAACACAACTTCTTACAGCCTTTTTCACGTTCTTGCGTCATTTCAAAACAGAAGACGCCCTTTCAACAAATGAAAATTCATTTGAACTCTCAGAAGTGTCTCAACTCGCAGACGCGGAAAATTCCGGGGCAGTATCATAGGCAGCGTAGCATAATGATGCCCTCACTCCCTTTCAACTCACCATGAAAATGCAGACTTCAGGTCATTAAATGGTGAAAAATTGGTCAAGCAAAGCCAGGTGTATGATCAATAATATTCACCCTGATTTTGTCACATTTCGGCAGCCGCTTTCACACCGAAAGTAAACGGGGAATGACAGCACCTTACTAGTGGTAGCAATCATCATAAATCAATCATAAATCAATGAAAGCGTGAACAGCCATTTAGTTGCAGAGCTAACAAAGATGCACATGACGGCTGTGAAAGGTTTTCCCGCTCGATGATCACAGATGTTGTCTTCAGCTTCCTTGAGGTGGACAAAAAGCTTTTTTTTTCCTGGAATGGGCCACATTGTGTAAGGGGTGTATTTATAGAGCACAATTTAAACACAAAGTCATTCAAAGTGCTTTACAGAAAAGAAGAGTAAAATCACATCATAAAATCATTCCATAAAAACATCAAATCATTCTAAAATCATTTCGTAAAGTTTCATAAATCATTCGATAAAACAACAAATTTTCAGTTTGGATTTGAACGTTGCCAAAGTTGAGGATTGTCGCACATCTTCTGGAAGATTGTTCCAGATTTTGGCAGCATAAAACTGAAACGCAGCCTCACCGTGTTTAGTCCTGACTCTGGGCGCCCGCAGGAGACCCCTCCCTAAGCTTCTCAGAGCTCGAGATCGTTCATGTGGCTCAAGCCAGTGCTTAGACCTGAGTACTGGACTAATATGGTCATATTTCCTGGCTCTAGTCAGGACTCGAGCAGCAGCAATCTGGATGTACTGCAGCTGTTTTACAGCTCGTTTAGAGAGCCCGGTGAGAAGGCCGTTGCAGTAGTCTAGTGTGCTGGAGACAAAGGCATGGATTAGTCTCTCTAAATCTGGCTTAGACACTATTCCCTTGATTTTGGCAATGTTTTTAGGTGGTAAAAAGATGATGTTATCGATTTAATGTGTCTGATACTTTGGGTTTTGGGTGATTTTATGCAAAATGTGTTAATACATTATTCCAAAAAGAAAAATATAACAATATAGTCACACACGGGGGGTTGCACTGAAAAAAAAAGGAAATCAGTCAAGGCAAAATAAATAGTTTTTAAGGTAAGATATAAAGGTAAACACAAAAGTACACAAAAATACTAAAAGCTACCAGTCCAGGTATGAACACTTCATATCTCATTTGAATACTGTAAATGCGCTGCTGGGATGGCTATACATATACAGGCTATATATCATGTTTGACACTTTCCAAGTTGATGGAGAGGCAGCGATCCGTCGCCTGTTAGACCACCCGTGTTCTGTCTGCATGTGTCAGTGTGTGTGGGCTCCCCTGAACGTGTGTGTTCAGTCTGCATGCGTCAGTTTGTGTGGGGTCCTGCATTTCAGCTTCCACGCTCATGTCGGTGCCAATGAATTTCACGTGATGTAGTGCGGGAAGCCTCTGTGACTCCATCAGGGAGGGAGAGGCTCTGTAGACGGCCATGCGTGGATGGCATGTCGCTCGCCATGTGATGTATAATAAATGTAGCGTAATGGATTGCATCAAGATGGGTTGAATAATTGACCATGCTCTTTGTCTGTGCGCCCCCTCCCCATTTCTTGGTTTGTGTTGGTGGTGGTGCGGGGCTACACAAGGTGAGAAACAGTGCTGCTGGGCTGCAACCACGTGTTCGGATGAGGGGGCAAACATTTCGATACAGCCACATACACGCTCAGTATCTTTGTAAAATGGTTGGCAGAGTAATGTGAATAACGCTGTATGCCGCTGAAATGATTTGCTCCAATTTTGAGTGTGCACGGTGTGTTGTATAAAGACATGAAGTAGCTGAAAACAAGCTTATCTTCCATCAGACGTAGCGCTTCTAACATTTCTGTTTGCATTTTGACACCAAGTCAGTCTGCATGAACACATTGTGGTATGTGTCCTTCATCGTTTCGCTGTGTTTTTCCGTGGAGGTGTAGCGTATGAATATTAATTTGATGAAAGAATGCAATCGCAACCCTGTTAGGTTGCTTCCCAGTAGCCTGCAATTGACATGGGTGGTTCATATTTGCTATTAGATTGTATCGCTCTGCCAGAACACTAGTCTATTTCTAGAAATATTTATTTTAAACAAGTGAAGATGTGTGTTTTCGTAGCTTAGAGTTAATGAAGAGAGCATTTTAGGTGTAACTTTATTACTTTCCGGCACAGGTTCAATGTACGGCTGGTGCAGACTTTCTTCCCCTTTTTGTGTGTTACTTTTCCATCCTATTTTCTTGGCAGTATATTTATGGTGTTTATTGAATAACTTGCCACTTATACAGATGGGGGATTTAGACCTGGGGTGTCCAAACATAGTGAAAAATGAAAGGATGCAAGGGCCACTGATATTTTGTAAAGCCGCACATGTAGATAGGCGAAGAAGTTATATATATTTCAAGAAAACATCACATCTCAGCTTTGTGATGGAGGTGAAAAAGCCTATTATTACTATGAACATCAGTGTTTGCTGTTCTTTTCCCCCATTTTTGCTGATTTCTTAAATTTCTTCTTGTAATATTAGGACTTTATTCCCATAATATTTACATTTTATCCCATAATATTATAACTTTTTCCCCAACCTAATTACCTATGACTACTTTAAAAAACAACAACATATTTTTTCTTTATTATTTAATCTCAATGCTACTAAATTGACATTATTTTTCCTCATAATATTGCGGGTTTTTCCTGTAAAATTGCAACTTTTTTCTTGTTAGAATCCAATTGTTTTTTTTAAATGAAGTTTCCAGCTATTTCAACTGTTTTTTGTAAATTTTCCTCTCATATTTATGACTTTTTTACTGGGGATGATCCGATGGATCGGCCACCGATTAGTATAGTATTTCCTTAAAAGAGACGTGATCGGCATATGCCGATAAATGCCTTTCAACGGCGATCACAAGAAACGATCGCCATGCGGCGGTGACATGACAATTCATGTCATGACAACAGAAACGTGACATGAATGTGCATGTGTGCTGTGTCACATTGGGTTGCCGACATCCGTACTGAGCCGAAAATGGTCCGTATTGCCGTGAGAATCAACACTAGTCTGTAAAACCTCCAATGGTTTCAGTCTGACAGCTTGACACAGACTACACCAATCCATGCCAGCGTGTTTGATCACTCCCATGTCAAACCTATTGATATTCCACTTTTCTTGCATCTTTCTTGACACGCTTTGCCTAGTTGTCCGCAGCTAACTAGCTAGCCAGCTACCAAGCTAGAATTATCCACCTAGCTTCTCATCTCCGGACTCCAAAGTGACTTTTCACCACAGTGAAATTATGTTTTTAAAACAAACAAGCAATGCGGTTAGTTTGGAGCTCATTTTTGTCCCACGGGGAAGTGGATATTACCTTTGTGGGGTACGTACTAACTTTTTCAAGTATCACTGAACAACTTTATCTTCAAAACACTACTTGTGTGTGGTTGTTTAGTGAACATAAAGACAATCCGACCAAAAGATTAGTTTTTAATAAATTGGAATTGTCTAACGACTAGAATTACTCTATTTTTCCTCGTTATGTTACGCTATTCTCCTAAATTTACGGCTCTTTTCTTTTTCAACTTTTTTCTCTTAATATTTGATTTTATTCTTGTAAAATTCCGTCTGATTTTTTCATTGTTTTCTTTTGTACTTTTTGAAAGTAAATTCTATTTTTAGAATGCGTGCCGCAAATGGCCCCCGGGCCGCACTTTGGACACCCCTGATTTAGCTGAAGCGGTATGAGGAAATGACAAATCTACAGTTGTCAGTTGTGAGGGAATTCTTTCTGCATTGCACATTTTCATGAGCATTTTGGAGTCCCAACAATATTTTAACTTTGTTTTTTGAAAAGTGTTCTTGTTGTCGTCAGTCAAACTCGAGCGTGTTCACTCAGCAAGAGAGACGAGTTCAGCAGCCACCTTTCTCTGTAATTTCTGGTTGTTTCTTGAACATTACCACTTCATGATGGATTATCTTAGTAATAACCTTTACCAAAATCCCTATTTGAACAATTTCCACATGCGAGAACAGCGCATGTAAGCAGCATTTTCGCTCTGACTTCACGTGCCGTCTCCCTGCCTCCCCCTTTGACCTTTATTAGTAAATATAAAATAGGTATTCTGCAACAAATGCAGATTGGTTATTGGCTGGCTGGCTGGCTGGTTGCTTTTCGTGTATGAGCAGTAAATGAGGGAGTGGGCTTTGAGGAGTGAGTAGCCTCAGAAAAATGCATGCCAACAATGCACATTTTGCCGCCTCTTACTCTGTGATGATGATGATTCTCCTAACACATGCCATATTTGGCACATTCACATGGTGATTCACTGCCAGCTTGAGTCATCACTGTTGTTTATCTTTTTTGAGTAGCAACGTGGGAGGCGAGATTCATGCCGCACAGTCCTTTATTCCAATATTATGAACAGCCAAAGATATTTTGTCAGATTACTATGATGATTTCATAACAGCGTAATCAATTTTTCGTCGCTGGCTGGATCATTGAATTATCTGACTGGGCTAATTAAGACGTATAACTGCATCTGCAGGGTCATCTCTCAGGGCGGCCCAGAAGAAGCTCGAGCCTGATACCATTCAAAACTTGCAAAGCCATGAGTATATTTATTTAACTGTTATAAAGGGTCACCTAAGGCAAACGACGACTGTGGAAAAATAATTAATCCTCATCGTCTAACCTCAGTACATGCTCACGCTTGCAGTGCTGTTTCTAATGTGCGGATGAGCTCATTATCGTGTCAGTTCTGCCTCTTGCCTTTTGTATACTTCTCTTCCCTCAGCTTGTTCCTACTTGAGGCAGTTTAATGCTTTCTGTGGTTCTCTGGTGCTTCTCAAATAGCGGGGTGGGACTTCTGTTCAAGACCACAGCCTTTAAAAGCCAAATTGTTGGCACAAATGTTGATTCAATGTTGTTTTCTGTCAGGTATTCACACTGTCATGATCTCTTGATGGCAAAGGCAAAAAAGCTTTCTCTCTTTGAACACTGCCTCTCTCAGCGCGCCATTGCTGCTGAGGTTGGACGCAGTAAGACATTTGAGACTGAAGGTTGAGTGTCAGCGAACCCCGGAAGCAGGAGCCGCAGGCAATCATAAATGTTCACAAAAATACTTTAATGGTCGTAAAGAGAACAAAAAACATCGGTAAGTGAAAAAACCCAAACAAAAGGAGCGCAGAAACAAAACAAAGTAACAAAATAAAGCGCTGCTGGGGCAAAACAACAAGCAGGATACAAACTAAGAGCAAGGCAACATTAACACAAAAAGGCTTACCTATAGCACTTGACAAATGGAATTGGGAGATGTGAAACACAAAGCACAGCGGGATATAAGCAAGGTAGCAAGAAAATACTCCGACAACACACTAGGAACAGGGCTGCCGTTAAATAGTGCCAGACTGATTGTAGCTGCAGCTCGTGGCTCCGCCCAGCGCCCACCTCCCGGAAGTCTGAAGGTAGCAAGAACACGGAAATAAGAGCCTGCGGGCTGGAATGTAACAGAGCCGG
This sequence comes from Dunckerocampus dactyliophorus, assembly GCF_027744805.1. NCBI lineage: Eukaryota > Metazoa > Chordata > Actinopteri > Syngnathiformes > Syngnathidae > Dunckerocampus > Dunckerocampus dactyliophorus. The sequence continues at coordinate 4,686,157 of NC_072820.1, forward strand.
AGAATCCGATTGGCTGTCCGTCAAGGCACGGGACGATCCTTGGCCCAAATGAAGGTTGTTACTGATGCTGAGTGCGGTGCGATAACCATCAGACGGCATCTGCGAGAGAAGGCTTTTAAGAAGAAAAAACAAAGGCCTTTCCTTCTTCACCACCATAAAATTGCCCGTTTGGCCAGGAGAGCACCAAACATGGGACATTGAAAGGTGGAGGAAAGTTGAATTCTCTGATGGCTTCCAACGTTACTGGCATGACAAGGAGATCCCACCTGAAATGTTTTCCACATGGCACACTGGAGGGGGCGCCATCATGATCTTGGGGTGCTTTTCTTCTTCAATGTAACAATGGAGCTTCAGGTTGTGCAGGGGCGTCAAACGGCAGCCTGCTATGTGGAGATGTTGCAGGGGGCGTCCCTCATGACTGAAGGCCCTGGTCTGTGTGGTAATGACTGGCTTTTTCAAAAGGACAACGCTGCAGTTCACAATACCCGCCTGACAAAAGACTTCTTCCAGAGGAATGTCACTCTTGTGTGCGTGTTTCCCTGATTTAAATCCCATTGAGAACATTTGGGGATGGATGGCAAGGAAAGTTTACAAAAACGAGCATCAGTTCCAGACAGTGGATGCCGTCCGTGAAGCCATCTTCACACCCTGGAGCAACATTCCCACTGGCCTCCTGGAAACACTGGCAACAAGCATGCCCAAACTAATTTTTGAGTTAACAAGAATGGCGCAGATACTCATTCCTTTTTATTTCATTTCTATTTTAGGGGAGTTTCACGGATTTTTGAGCTATGATCAGCTGATGAACAGCCTATTTTACTTTAATGCTTGTTTGCAATAAAGCTTAGTCCAACATGTTTTGTCTCACCCCCATTTCTTCTTTTTGCATTTTGAAGCTCTACTTGGAACCTCCAGATCCAAGAGTGCAACATGTAAATAGTTGCAATTTTTCAAGTGGTCTTAAAATTTTGAAAAGGAGTGCAAAAGCGATATTGTCACAGTTGTACAATCACGAGACAGATAGTCAGTGACTTATGAGCAATTAGTTGCTAAGTCACGGACATGCCCTTCCAAAGACGTTTTGGTTGATGGCGGTCATGTTTTCTAACTAATCTTGCTGAAATTTTACACACATGTGCATGTCAGTTCCTTTCAGGTGTGCACCAAATTTTGTGACGATTCAGCTAAGCACTCAAAAGTCACAGTGGACGTTTTGTAGAGCGCATTGAGCTGTGTGAAACAAATTCAAGTCAGTTCGGCTTTTGAGGGTTTAATAACAGCGCCACCATGTGGTGTATTTGTCAGAAAAATAAAAGCCCAGGTAACAGAGTACAGTTGCATGTCTTGCCAAATTTTTACCCTTTCTGTGTGCAGTGGTTCCCGAGTAGAAGAGTTTACACACACACAGCTTACACAAACAAAGACATCTCTATATATACTCTCCTCTTGTCTTTCTCACGAAAAATCCCCCGTTAGCGGAAATGGCCTATGGAAAGTCAATGCATAGCTCATTTCTCCAACCACACCACACAGAAGTAATAAGAGTTAAGTCTGTCTCAATGTGTTGGAGCATCAACTTTGCAGTGTCGTCTCTTTTTGATGTGATGGTTCAGTGCAGCTGGCCAACATTAACACCTCTCGGATGTGTTCAGCAGGGGCGCTGTGATTATGCGCCCCAGCTTTCAAACTTTATGTCTCATTGAACTGAGAGCTGTGTGAATTGTTATGCTTGGCAACTTGAGGGCAACATAACCAGCCATAAACACACCATTAATGGTCTATGAAACTGTTTGGGCCAACAAGTCTCCACAGAGTGACTTTGTTTGCTAGTACATTCACATTATTCCAATGTGGATGTGATCTACCTGGTGTACCCTTGTTATCCTCCTCTAACATCCCTGAACAATGGAGCTGCAACAATTGTTGTTTTTTTGTGGTGGGCTGGACCAACACTGGGAAGCTACAGTTGCTGGATTTTGGGGCCACTGGCCTGGGAATCACTGTTGGAATTTGTACAACACAGCATGAGAGGTGTTCACAAATTATAGACCAGCAAAGTAGGTGAGCTTGACTTCCATGCCATTGAATGACACTCTATTAAAAATCCTCATTACAGCACCAGTTCAACATCAAAATGATTTTGAAGCCCAAGTTTAAAATCCCATAGTTCTTAAATGAACTTTCGAAAGGTCTGCAAAGGTTGGTACCCAGCAGTGATGTGCGATACCACAGATTTTTTATCCGATCCGATCTTGAGTAAAATTCTGGCTGGTATCGGGGATACCGAACCGATACCGATACTTGCAAATACACCTAATGTGCCTCATAATTAAAAAAAAAAAATTGTGTACAGTCGTCACTTTAGGGCCGCACGGTGGTCTAGTGGTTAGCACGTTGGCCAACACAGGAAGATCCTGGAGATCGGGAAGACCTGGGTTCGATTCTCCCTTGGGCATTTCTGTGTGGAGTTTGCATGTTCTCCCCGTGTGCGCGTGGGTTTTCTCCGGGTGCTCCGGCTTCCTCCCACATTCCCAAAAACATGCAGGTGAGGTTAATTGGCGACTCTAAATTGTCCATAGGTATGAATGTGAGTGTGAATGGTTGTTTGTCTATATGTGCCCTGCGATTGGCTGGCGACCAGTCCAGGGTGTACCCTGCCTGTCGCCCGAAGTCAGCTGGGATAGGCTCCAGCATGCCCCCGCGACCCTAATGAGGATGAAGCGGTATAGAAAATGGATGGATGGACAGTCGTCACTTTTACACAAGTTTATCGCGGTTAATTGGTTCCAGACTCGACCGCATTAAGTGAATTTCAATGATATGTAATAATTTCATAAAGTGTAGAAAACCTATTTATAACTTTTAAAATATGATTTTTTTTACCATTATTAGACCCCTGTAGACATGAAATAACACACCTACAGTCACCTTAACACGCCTATTATTCTTTGTTTACAACACATTGCTCAACTGTAATGGATCACTGTACGGGATCACTCAGGGACACAAGAGACTGCATGCAAGCATCGTAAGCTATCGAGCAAACTAGTTAGCCTCTCAAATGTACTCATTCTAAACTTAAGAAAGTACTTCAAATTGAGTAAGGAAGAAGGACAAAGTAAGAAGCCAAAACCTTACCACTTCCACACGGAATGGGGGGAGAACTATGTCGTGTCGTACACGCCATGGCTGACTACATGCAGTGTGAATGTAATCTAATCAAATGTCCTGTAACATTACTGACGTCTAATGGCCAGAATAATACGTATAACTTGCTTTTCAATATTTTTTGACTAATAATAGGCCATAGTCAACCTGAAACAGTTGTCATTTATTAATTAATTAATTTCTGAAGAAACACTATAGCGTAAGGGAGTGATGTTCGAACCATAATGTATTTCAAGTGATAGTATAAAGAATACAAGACATCAAAGTAATTGATTTATTTTAAACTCTTAATTATATTGAGGTAGCGATGTGATTTATAATATAGCCAAGCTAACACAATACAAAAAAAGGACAAAATCTTATAAAATGTGCAAAAATTGTGTTTTAAACAATAAAAACTGAAAATATGTAAAATAATAAAACCACTAAAATAAATCATTTATTTATTAAGAACTACTATATTGAAAACTACAGTCAAGCCTCAGTTAGCGTCCGCCCCAGTTAGCATGTTTTTTTTGGTCGAAAATTTACGCCACAATATTGCATGGTTTGCGCGCATTCGCCAGTTAAAGTAAATATGCCACGTGTCCTGTCATGCTAATAATACACTGCGTGAGCCCATCTGTATTCTTAATATGTATTTTTTTTCAATCAGAAAACATCCTTCTGTGTTAGCATCGTATTAGCTAGCAAACAAAATGGCAACCAGAACCGGAAGTCTGTCTATGATTTCATCAGCGGTTGGCTCTGAAAAATGCACAAAACACGTTTTTATAGTTACAATGATAGTTTTACGTGCATAAAACAGTTCTAAATTGCATATAAACGACGAATGAAAGGGCTAAATGAACAATTGATGTTACTTTGCGTTGATTGAAGAGTACCGTTTCCAAAGACACAACGTGACAGCAAGGCACACACGGAAACCACCTTCCTGTTTTGCTGTGACTTAGTTCTTGAATTCATTAGTGTTTCTCACCTTCTTTATTAAATGCTGACACTTGCAATTTTCCTACAGTGTCGAGGTGAGGCACACTATTGAATTCAAGAAACAACTCATGTCAAAGCAGGTAGGTGGTCGATCTCGCTGCCACATCGTGTCTTTGGGGACAGTAATCAAGAATCACGTCGTCAGTGAAAGTAAAAGTAACCTTAAATATTCATTTATCCCTTTCATTCATATATATATTCATTTATATGCATTTTTAATTGTTTTCTGCATGTCAAACTATAATTGTGAATCTATAAAAACGTGTTTTGTTTGAGCATTTTTGGCTTTCTGGAGAAAACGAATTGGATTTACATTATTTTTTATGGGAAAAATGGATTTGGTTAGCGTCCGTTTCAGTTAGAGTCAGACCTTCTGGAAGAAATTAATGACACTAACCAAGGTTAGGCTGTAATTCACAACTCACACATGGCTCTGTTTACGATCCCCCTTCGTTTCAACAACTGACTGTGGTTACCCGGAATAAAAGGTAATCAATCGCGTGTCATTTGGACAAGAGCTCAATCATTTAGTGACTTTCCACTGTGTTCCTGCTAACGATATACATTACCTCAAATGACTGAAGTATCAAAGTATTGATATTTTGATGTGAGAATCAATTTTAGAGCACTGGTATCGGAGGTATCAATATTTCAGTATCGATCCACACATCACTGGAACCGAGTGTGAAGTTGGCTGGATTCAATTAAAGGGGCCCTATCCGTCACGTTCTGCTGTAATCTTAGGGGTGCCCCACGATGCGGAGTCATGGCAGCCTGTGTGATCAATAAAGTCTTAGGCGGAGAAGTCTAAAAACACAAGGTACAAAAAAACAAAGGGAAGAGGAACCACTGCGCTCAGCTCTGCAGGAGAAGCACACAGAGGTGAGATCACAAGATGTGACTACCGGAGCACTAGAAAGACGTACAGTTGGTCCGGGAGTAGCCGTAGAGAAGAGTGATGGAGCAGGACCTCTACAAGGAAAGTCTAGTGAACTCACAGCAAGATGAAGATTACAGCTGCACCCTGCAGCTCCCTCAACCACAGTAAAGATGCAGCATTAAGAACCCAAAACAGGAAACGGAGAGAACAAAATAAGAGCGCAAAACATGAAATAATGGCAAGAACTGAAACAGCTACCACAAAAGTCGTGTCTGGCAGTAAGGCCGTTGTTTTCTGGAGAGTCAAAGATCTACCTCGGGGTCACTTCCCCTTTGCTGAAAATTCTCCAATATTGATCCAATTACAGTTGTCCCTCGTTATATTGCGGTTAGAATATCACTGCCTCTTTAAACCTGCTTATGACTTTCTAAATACAGGTTTTCGCAACCGAGTGTGAAGCAGCTGGTACAGGAATCAGCACTTCCATAGCTGAGTCCATGGTTCTCACCCGGAAAAGGGTGGAGCACCATCACCATCTCCGGGTTGGGAGTGAGATGCTGACCCAAGTGGAGGAGTTTACGTGCCTCTGAGTTTTGTTCATGAGTGAGGGAAGGATGGAATGCGAGATCGACATGCGGGTTGGTCCGGCGTCTGCAGTGATGCGGACTCTGCATCAATCTGTTGCGGTGAAGACGGAGCTGAGCCGAAAGGCAAAGCTCTCAATTTACCGGTAGATATAGGGTGAGAAGCATGTCATCCGAGAGAAATTCAGAGCAGAACCGCTGCTCCTCCGCATTGAGAGGAGGAAGATGTGGTGGCTCGAGCATCTGGTCAGGATGCCTCCCGGACGCCTCCAAGGGGAGGTGTTCAGGGCCGTTAGGAGGCTTCAGCGTGTGTGGGCTCCCCTCAACGTGCGCGTAGGAGGCCTCGGGGAAGACCCTGGACACGTTGGAGAGACTATGTCTCTCAACTGGCCTGGTAACGCCTCGGGACCCGTCAGGAGGAGCTGGATGAAGTAGCTGGGGAGAGGGAAGTCTGGGATTCCCTGCTAAGTGTTTCATACAGAGTGGGAAAGAAGGACAAAAAAGTCCAAAACTTACCACTTCCACATGGATTGAGAGGAGAACCTTTTTTTCACTCAATCTTAGCCATGGCATGTCGTCTCCACTTACTTAAGATGTATGTATTGTAAAAGCCCCTGAAATGAGCAGGATAGGGCCCCTTTAAGAAAATAAACTATGGGTTAACTGCATATAGATTTTTTTCTGTGCGGTTTGTTGGATTTTCCTTGCACTTCTCAGTTCCAGCAAAGGCTGCGGAGGAAGTGGGATTTGTCACCATGGACTAAACACAAGACCTCATGAATTATGGATGACGAGTCACAAGGGTTGCCTCTTACATGATTACTCCTGTAATTATACAAGAGTCTCAACATGATTTGTTCGGGTGATTTGTGACTGGATGCTTATGAGACAATGAATTTGGGATTTCAATGGTGCGCTTTTAAAGTGTAGTAAGCATCAAAGTGGGCTGAGTATGTTTGCATATGCATGTGTGTGTTTGTTTTTGCCCATTCTGGGAAATGTGTCGCTGGAGATAAAAGCCTGCAAAAGCAGAGCTCTGCTAATGAGTATAAGCTACTATGACAGCCAAGAAGGGTTACCCACTCTAAACCCCACACTGCCTCCTTTTCCTGCTCTCTGCCTCACGCTCCGTTTTCATTTGAGCTCAGATTTCTCTCACTTCTTCTTGTCTCTAGTTATCACACCCTCCTTTCCATGTGGCCTTGTTAAACACCCCTACTCCATTTTCATAAGCCAATTAAATCCTCAGAAAAGAGAGGATAGGCCCGCCAGAAATGATTTTCCCGCATCTGCCAGCATTTTATTCCCTTAAAAAGCAGAGCTTTTTTTTGGTAATTTGGCATTTAAATCATCACTTAAAGTTTGAAAGTCAGTGAGAAGTGACATCCGCCTCCTCTGATTGCTGAATATGCTCCCGCATAACATCTTCCTTCCCAGAACCGGATGACCTGGGCTGTTATCACATGCACCCTGTTCCATTCTTTTTCTCAGCGCATCTAATTTGCAGGAACATTCATAGGCAACATGATTCAAACAAAGACCTTGAGCACTGCTGTAAAGAGCAACGCTATTAATTCTGGCAGCAGCACAGCAAGTACGTATTTTTAGTGATGCGAGTCGCTCGCATCTGAAAAATTTATCACCTGTACACACGTGGCTCCTCTCTGCACTGCTGCAAGAAACCTGAATGGCCCCGCAGGACCCTGCTTTAGAATAGGAAAGTTATTTTCATAAAAATGTCTATTTGTTTGGCTTTTTTTTGTTGTTGTTCTATAGTTCTTAAAATAATATGCAACAATGACGAGCCAATGGTATGGAGGATCAAATGGGGCAGAATGAAATAAATCAATAAACCGTGAAAGAATGACTTAAATCTGTCATTAAATCATTAAAATGCCAGTTCATTTCATGTAAAAACATATATAACAATGGACCGATGCAGTGTCCGCATCACTGCAGACGTCACACCTGAACAAGATCCCAAGGCACTTAAACTCCTCCACTTGGGGCAGGATCTCATCCCCTGACCCGGAGATGGCGCTCAACCCTTTTCCGGGCGAGAACCATGGGCTTGGAGGTGCTGATTTGCGTTGCAGTGATAACTATGAATTTATTTATTTATTCATTTTCTACCCTGCCTGCTCCCAGTCATGGGTGAGTCTAAGCTGATCCCAGCTGACTTCGAGTAAGAGGTGTGGACTCTTGGTTTGGTTTTTCTTCATTCCACCCTTATTTCCTGATCTGTGATCTTATTTTGTTATTTCCGTTTCCTGTCTAGCACTGTATGTAGTACCTTTACTGTGGTTAGAGGGAGCTGGGAGCGCACCTGCTTGTCATTGGTAGTTGGTAGTAGTCCTGTTTAGTTCGGCTGGGGGCTTCTGCTTGTAGCCAGTTCTTTGTTTTTCGCTACTTTTCTTTGGACTGCTGTTAGCTGTGTGTTGGATGCTTTCTGTTGCAGCTTGTTCCCTGGTAGTATTGTCCTGCTCGGGCGCATTCCTGTTTCCACCTCCAATGGTGAGTTTTATGTTAGCCCTTGCTGTACCTCCTAGTCTATTTATTTTTTTTGCGACTATGGCTTTTTGTGTACCGTTTCACTTTGAATTAGCTGATGTTTTGTTTAAATTTCCTTGCATTTCCTTGTATTTTAACGTTTTTATTTGAGGTGAGCGTTCAATTCTATTATCGTAAAAACCTCGAACACTGTGGCTTGTACAGCGGTGCGGCTAATTTATGGCTAAATTCTAATCTTGTGACATCTCCTTTACTTCACAACTGCTGCTAATTGTTTAAATATTGTGCCTCTCGCCAGACGGTGAGGAAACGGTAGCTCTTTCTTTGGCAGGAGCCAATCACAAGCTATCAGTGCACTCACATCGAGCTTGTCAACCCACTGGAAATCGCAGGAGGTCATTATATGTAACAGTATAACAATATGACAGTCTGACTGACGGTGTCACTAAACTCATCACACAGCAACTTAACACTCAAAAGGTATAACAGAAATATACAAACATATCGATATGAGTTGAAAATGGAAAAAACACCTCTTTGAAAGTTTTCCCATAATTCATTGCATCTCAGCAACACCTTCATTGGGGTGCTGCAATGACGTCAGCCTCCCTCTGGACTCCTCTGGCTCCCTATGGTAGACAGAGGCAGCATTGCAGCGCCATCCATCCATTTTCAATGCTGCTTATCCTCAAATGAAATGCTTTGCTCAAACAAAATGCATTATGGGAAAACTCTAAAATGTATTTTTTTTTCATTTTGGACTGGTACTGGTACATGTTTGTATATTTATTAGGCATATCATTTGAGTGTTAAGTTGCTGTGTGAGTTTAATGTTCTTTGTAAGATGACACTGTGAGTCAGACTGTTATTTTGAGTAATAACCTCCTGCAATTTCCAATGAGTTGACAAGCTTGTTGTGAGTTTTTTCATAGCTCACGATTGGCTCCTGTCAAATAAAGAGCTGCCTTGTCCTCATGGACTCGTGCGCGCCACAGTTATGTCATTTTATGACGTGGACACGTGTGGCTTATACACCGGTGCGGCTTATATATGTGCAAATCAATTTTTTCCTCTAAATTTAGTGGGTGCGGTTTATACACCAATAATTATTTTAAGATTGTGCCCAAGTCAATTGTGAAGTGAGCCCTAATAAGTCAGAAAAGCATGGACAAAAGGGAGTAAAAAAAGAAAAAACACATGCTATTTTGACCATATCTACTAAAAGCTTCTAAAGAGTTCTTGGTCAGACGTAGTAAAGTAACAGCTGGAGAATGATTGCTTGCGTAATGTGCACAAAATCCCCATGACCCCCGGTCTTTTTAAGGGAACAACAGCGAACGTCAGATGATATGAGTGGGTTTCTCAGCTGGTCTCACACGTTTGAAAGCAGTTGCTGTCGCTATGGCAACATCCTGTAGGTGAAAACGGATTCAGATCGATGCTTCTCTGATTTCTACGGCGGTTCCTATGACCTGACCTGACTGACGTTTCTCATCTCCATGCACCAAAAGCGCACAAAACACCTATCACCTTGACGCTGCTGCAACTGCAAAACATTTCCCTTATTTTCCCTAATTTTCTACAAAAAAATAAAAAATAAAATCCCTTATTATCAAATGCAAATATGGCATGCTCACCATCGGTGCAAGCGTAGAGTTTGTTTTCCAGAGAGAGCGAGGATTGACGTGTGTTTTTCACGTCCGTTTTTTTTTTTTTTTTTTTGGTAGTGGTCAAAAAACTTCTTCACAAGAACTGTAATTGGATGGGAATGGCAACGTGTTCGATGCCATTATGACGTAACGCAAGTTCTGGATATTTCCTTTGAACTTGAATCCAAAATGACGAAACAACGAACTCCCACTCACACACAGGGGATTTGGCGGATTAGCATGCCCAACTTTGACCACAAGGCAACGTCTGTGTATTTATCTAATGTAAAACAATAAAATACAATTTGAAAAATGTGTGTCTATTAATTTTTCTGTTGCAACTGGATGTTTTTTGCGGCCCTCCAGCCCGGTGGTTGTCATAAAGACCAGTCATGTGATTTCACACTCTGTTTTGGATGCTTCCCATACGGTCCCCCAGAGCAAACCCGTTTATTAAGTACATTGAATGTAAAGCTGCAGAGAAAGCTTCCTGCTGCTCACGGTTGAGCGCTGTGCATGAAAACGGAAGGCTTATCGACCTTGAATTGAACTGTTAAAAAATGCAGCTTTCAGTGCATAATTAATGATTTCTTTGATGATGAACACACACAGCTGCTGGCAAGTATAGGTTGAAACCACATGGTAATGGTAACGTACATGGCAGTATGGTCTTTTTTTCCCTTTTGTTGTTCCGCCAGTGTGTTTGGGGGTGTTTGTCTTGTTGCATGGTGAAGGATTTCCCAATGACTTTGCTTGCAGCTTTCTTTAAATTGGCATTTTCAAACAAAGGTGCTCTTCTAAGTTGTGGATCAGATCCACATGTAAAATACCTGGATAGAATATTGATCTCTTGTCTCATATTCTATTCCATTTTATCTTTTCATGTGAAATCCAACAAAAATAAAGGAATTGGCCACACTGTTCCAATACTATCGGAGGGGAGCGTACCGTATGTTGCAGGTATTCTCTGTTTGCGATACCACAGCATTCTGTGTGGCGTGCTTATTTCATAACCCCCCCCGAGACTTGGCAGATCATTTTACAAAATAGTAATTGGAAAAAAGGTTTTACATTAAGTGAACTGGTATTTTAATGAATTAATGACACATTTAAGTACTTATTTCATGGTGTATTTAATAATTCCTTGAATTAATGGCACATTCAATAATTTTACTTAATTAATGACACATTTAATAACACATTTACGTATTTAATTCCAATTTTAATGAATTAATGACACATTTAAGTAATTATTTCACAGTGTATTTATTTATTTCAGCAATGAATGGCACATTTAATAATTTTATTGAATTAATTACACATTTAAGTAATTATTTACAGCTGTATTGATGTGTCGGTTTGACAGTTAAAATAAATTCCCGACACAGGTCAATAGTGAAATAATTAACTAAACAGTGAAATAATGAATGAAATATTGAAATGATTGCATGTGTTTTCACACTAAACTGGCATTTGGATGATTTATTATTATGTATTTAATTCCAATTGATATAATTAATGACGCATTGAAGTCATTCTTTCATGGTGTACTCGTTTATTTCATGAATTAATGGCACATTTAATAACACATTTAATTCCAGTCGTATTTAATTAACTCAATCAATACCAAGGACGTATTTATCCGTTTTTATAAACCCGAACTCCCGATCCCAAAGATATATTTATATGTCTTTGCGGCTGTTGCCCCCTCGACCCGACCTCGGATAAGTGGAAGCAAATGGATGGGTGGATGGCACTGCAATGCAGGTTCTCTTGTCACAAAGAAGCTTATTGAGCATTTGTAGTTATTTTCTGTGCAGAAGATATGTTGTCCTATATTCTGACCAAAAATCGAAGGAGTGAAATATAGCACCTTGCAGTGCGTGCGTGAGTACTGTGAGTTCACCTACTGTATATTGTACTGCTGCTCGATGCTCCATCAATCAGTTGCAATGTGAGAGGGTATGACGTTTCAAATCTATAAGTATATGCTCTAGGATTCAGAACTACTATAATTGCGTCTGTCCTAAACGCCACTCCACTGAGTCCGCTGACCGTCACATGGATGAACACACACAAAAAAATCCCAAGTAAAGTTTAAACATGAGAGGGAGTGTATATTTTTCAAGATGTTTGGTACCAACTGAAGAATTACTGCATGATTTGCAGATTTCTTCATTATCCATTCTATAATCTTTAATTATGCTGATGACTCATGCATTATAGCGTGAAGTACGGAAGGAGAGTGCAAGGAAGGACGAGGATGTATAGAAGTCAGACAAGACAAGGAGAGATAAGACGTGGCAGCAGAGAGGAGGATTCATTTTCCATAGGGAGGCACCAATCACTCCCTAATCTGTTGCCTGCAGCTCAGTGGCTGCTGCAACAAAGTGTGGGTGCATACCAGACATTGGGATCACAATTGAGTGGGGCCTCACACTCGAATCCACGTGGAGGTCTTGGGACCACCCACCCAATTCTCTGAATGAGAACACTTGTTTTATAACCTCTAAAATGACAGGTTCATTGCACTTATGATGAATGTCCAAAGGCTGAGCTGCCAACCAGAAGTTCCATTTGCCTTACAGTCTGTTTTAATAACTATGTCCAACTGAGTTTTGTTCTCTGAGCTGGTATGAATCAAAAAGTATACCCTTCCAAAAAAGAGCAAGTGGTTGGGCTGGCAGGGGTATAGAACCAGAACACAAAATTTCTTCTAATCACTTTCCCTTCCAATCCCTCTCATATGTGACCGTCTTGTATAGAGTTGGATATCGTACTTTTGAAACGGTGCTGACGCTGACATGCCCGAACCGATGCTTAAAAAATGGAAAATATACACATTTTGTCTCAAAACAATGCCTTTTTTTTAAGAATGGTGTATTGTGTGTTGGTCTGGAGAGCGACAGAGAAGCGTGTAATATAGAGCGCTGGAACTACAGCGGCGCCTTGGCTAACATCATTAATCCATTCCAGAACGTCCGACTCAAACCAAAAGGGACTCTAACCAAAGCTAATTTTCCAATAGAAAATAATGTACAGTGGTGTGAAAAAGTGTTTGCCCCCTTCCCGATCATCCTTCAGATCATCAAACAAATTGAAATATTAGTTAATGACAACACAACTGAACCCAGAATGCAGTTTTTTACTGAAACTTTTTATTATTAAGGGAAACCTACATGGCTCTGTGTGGAAAAGTGATTGCCCCACCTGTTGCTCCACCCCAGAAAGTAAGTAATTGAGATCTATCAGTGTGGAAAAGGTTATAAAGCCATTTCGAAAGCTTTGGGACTCCAGCAAACCACAGTGAGAGCCATTATCCACAAATGGCGAAAACATGGAACAGTGGTGAACCTTCCCAGGAGTGGTTGGCCAACGAAAATGATCCCAAGAGCGCAGCGACGACTCATCCAAGAGGTCACAAAAGACCCCACAACAACATCCAAAGAACTGCAGGCCTCACTTGCCTCAGTTAAGGTCAGTGTTCATGACTCCACCATAAGAAAGACACTGGACAAAAACGGCCTGCATGGCAGAGTTCCAAGACCAAAACCACCGCTGAACAAAAAGAACATTAAGGCTCGTCTCAATTTTGCCAGAAAACATCTTGATGATTCCCAAATCTTTTGGGAAAATACTCTCTGGTCTGATGAAACAAACGTCAAACTTTTTGGAAGGTGTGTGTCCCATTACATCTTGTGGAAAAGTAACACTGCATTTCAGAAAAAGAACATCATCCCAACAGTAAAATATGGTGGTGGTAGTGTGATGGTCAGGGGCTGTTTTGCTCCCTCGGGACCTGGAAGACTTGCTGTGATAAATGGAATCATGAATTCTGGTGTCTACCAAAAAAACCTGAAGGAGAATGTCCGGCCATCTGTTGGTGCCCTCAAGCTGAAACCAACGTGGGTTCTGCAGCAGGACAATGGGCCTCTATCACGAAACGTTCTTACGCACAAATGTGTTCTTAAAGCCTTCTTACGAAGATTTTTGGCATTCACGAAACGTGTTCTTAACTCACAGTTCTTAGATCTAAGAACAAATTCTACGAACGCTCAGGGGGACTCTTACGCACAAGCAAAGCTTGCACTTTCAATGCGCAATCGCCCTCATGATGGATTTTGCAACCTGATCCCAAAAAATGTAGTGCTTCCCTCTCTGTTCTTGCAGGTATGCAGGATCATCAGAATAACATCACAATGAAATGTGGTGTGTCTATTGCGCACGTAGCACCCCCAGATAACGACATGCACCCCCAGAGCCAGAGCACGGGGCTGCTGTATTAATTAGGCAACGTCTAATCAAATGTAACCACAGAAAAAATAAATTGTCACACACAAACTATGTATTTTGACTTTATTTTTCCATCATGATTGTGTAAATATTTTCTAGAGTTTCTGAAATGGTTTGGTTTCTGATTGATGGCCCACCTCCCGTTTCCTCCAGATCCCTCCGGTGCAGTCTAATCTTTTTTTTTACTCTGATTTTAAGTCAAAACACTTCTTTTTAACCTCTGCGGTGGTGCGTTTCTCCGTGGAAACGGCCGGCTCTTTTTGGATGGCCTGATGACCGGTGGATACACTTGAAAATAAGGTGGTCTTGTGTTCGGTCACTCCTTGTAAAAGCACCTCTATTTCAGTAGAATTGAAGTTTTTCTTTCGTTTGTTGTCCAGCTGCTCCTCAGTCTTGCCCTTGCGCGTTGCCATCTCCGCCTCCAGCTGCCTGTTGCGCACGGCACATTTTTTACCTTATATAGGAAATAATAGACGGTGACCTATGCAAATTAGGCCTTACATGCATGTGCATCGCTGTTGGCATTCATCAACCTAAGAACACCGGTGCGAACGATTATCCCTACTTAAGAACGTGTCGTGAATGTGGCGCAGTTTCCAACCCACGCCTTCTTAAGTACACTTCTTAAGAAGACTTTTAAGAAGATGTTCGTGAATGAGGCCCAATGATCCAAAACACACCAGCAAGTCCACCTCTGAATGGCTGAAGAAAAACAAAATGAAGACTTTGGAGTGGTCTAGTCAAAGTCCTGACCTGAATCCTATTGAGATGCTGTGGCATGACCTTAAAAAGGCGCTTCATGCTGGAAAACCCTCCAATGTGACTGAATGACAACAATTCTGCAAAGATGAGTGGGCCAAAATTCCTCCCCAGCGCTGTAAGAGACTCATTGCAAGTTATCACAAACGCTTGATTGCAGTTGTTGCTGCTAAGGGTGGCCCAACCAGTTATTAGGTTTAGGGGGCAATCACTTTTTCACACAGGACCATTTGGTTCAGATTTTTTTCTCTCTTAATAATAAAAAAGTTTCATTTCAAAACTGCATTTTGTGTTAGTTAGTCGTCATTGAGTAATATTTCAATTTGTTTGATGATGTGAAACATTCAAATGTGACGAGCAAGCAAAAAAATGAGAAATCAAGAAGGGGCTAAACACTTTTTCACACCACAGTGAATCCAATTAATCCGTTCGACACCCAAAAATGTTAACTAAAACAAAAAACACATTTTATAGATCCAAAAAAAAAAGATTCATAAATAATTACAAATGACAAAGGAGTGGACAACTGAACATTTAACATCACTTTTACCTAGTTTTGTTGGAACCCCCCCCCCCAAACAATCAATTAACAAAATAACACAAAATAAACACATTTTCAAAAATGTCAAGAAAAATTTCAAACTAAATATCAAATCAAAAACAAATGTTTTTTTTCTAATGAGACACAGCAGTCTAATCTTTCTTTTGGTAGGTCCCATGTTTATAATCCATGTAGCCATAGATCACAATATTCTGTGTGCCTTGAAAGATCAGTCAAAATCGTCTTTTGAAAAATGGCTGGGATCGAAAGCAGCAGTGAGTCCAACGTCTGTTCCTCACATTTCTTTATTCCGGTGTTGGGTTGTCTTGTGAAACAGCAGCGGGAAGATTCTTTACTCGAGGGACAAACCAATTGTAATGCTTTTAGGGTTTAATGCTTCCAGTGTATTTATAGACCTCTGAGGGACAGAGAGTGCTTTCTCATTCTCATGCTTTTGCCAACTCCCATCTTAGCATCTTGTTCACAGCTTTTTATCACATTGCTGGGCGGTGAGGAAAGCTAAACAGGTGTAACGCAAGCCAAAGAGAAGGAACTTACATGTTAGATTTGAAGATAATTCATTTTTAAGTGTCAAAATATTTCAAGCGTATGTGTGCGATGTAGTACAGCCCGATAACAGTGATATTTCTCTGTGGTATCGATGCAAAAACGTGAATTATTTGGTTCTGCGTATTAAAGACACCGATCAGAAAGATTTGTTTGCTCCGGGTTTTTTTTGCTTTTGTGGTTTAATGAAACAAGAACTTAAAATGAGTAATAAAATGATGTAATATATGACAGCATGATATGATATAATGATGATAAAGTATCTACACACCGCTTAAAACAATTACAGTGGTTTCCTGCACATTCTCAATTCAGCATTTATGGCCCCGCAAATTTGTGAAATTTTGGTCATCAAACCATCTTCTTCCAGTTATCCGAGGTCGGGTCGCGGGGGCAGCAGCCTAAGCAGGGAAGCCTAGACTTCCCTCTGTGAGGCTACTTCGTCCTGCTCCTCGCAACAGGACATAGAGACATAGTCTCTCCAACGTTTCCTGGGTCTTCCTCGATGCCTCCTACCGCTCGGATGTGCCCTGAACAGCTCCCCAGGGAGGTGTCCGGGAGGCATCCTGACCAGATGCCCGAGCCACCTCATCTGGCTCCTCTCAATGAGGAGGAGTAAGGCAAGGCAAGTTTATTTATAGAGTTATAGAGTTTATTTATAGAGTTAAAAGAATGCAGATCAAATTTATTAAAAAAGATTTGAACGTTGCCAAAGTTGAGGATTGTCGCACATCTTCTGGAAGATTGTTCCAGATTTTGGCAGCATAAAACTGAAACGCAGCCTCACCGTGTTTAGTCCTTACTCTGGGCACCCGCAAGAGACCACTCCCTGAGCTTCTCAGAGCTCAAGATGGTTTATGTGGCTCTCATGTGTCGGAGATGTACTTTGGCGCAAGACCATGAAAAGACTTGTACACAAGCAGAGCTGTTTCAAAGTCTATTCTCTGAGATCTGAGTACTGGACTAATATGGTCATATTTCCTGGTTCTAGTCATCACTCGAGCAGCAGCATTCTGGATGTACTGCAGCTATTTTACGGCTCGTTAAGAGAGCCTGGTGAGAAGGCCGTTACAGCCATCTAGCCTGCTGGCAAAGGCATGGATGAGTCTCTCTAAATCTGGCTTAGACACTGTTCCCTTGATTTTGGCAATGTTTTTAGCTGGTAAAAAGATGATGATGTTATTGATTTAATGTGGCTGCTAAAGTTCAGATCTGAGTTCTTTATTACCCCTCGGTTTCTAACCTTTTAGAGAAAGAGTCTCAAGGTGACTGATAACACTTTTTTCTCTTTGTTTCTGTGGGCCAAAGACAATGATTTCAGTTTTGTCTGAGTTTAGCTGGAGAAAGTTGTTTCGCATCCACACACTGATCTGTTTGATGCAGTGACAAAGTAAATCTGCAGGACCATGTTCACCGGCCGTCAGTGACACGTAGATCTGAGTGTCGTCTGCATGGTTGTGGTCGGACACGTTGCAGCTGCGTATTAGTTGGTCTAAAGGAAGCATGTACAGATTGAACAATAGGGGTCCCAGGATTGACCCCCGGGGAACCCCACATGTCATAGCCATTTGCTCTGAGACACAGTTACCAATTCCATCAAGTACTTCCTGTCCTCCAGATAGGAATTGAACCAGTTTAGAGCAGTACCAGAGATTCCCACCCAGCTTTCGAACCTTTGTAATAAGATCACATGGTCAGCTGTGTCAAAGGCAGCGCTCAGGTCCGGCTGAGCTAAACTAAAAGTAAGACTTTGCCTGCGTGGTGTGTTCAGACGGATATCATTTGTCACCTTGATCAGAGCTTTCTCTGTGCTGTGGTGGGGCCTAAAACCTGATTGGAAAGTATCAAACACATTGTTAGAGAGCAGAAAGTCAGTAAGCTGTTGGTATACAACCTTTTCTAAGACTTTTCCCAAGAATGGCAGGTTTGATATGGGCCGATAGTTGTTCAGTACTATGGCATCAAAACTGCTCTTCTTCAGAAGAGATGCACGAGTTGTGGTAGCAAACTGCTCAGCACAGACTTTAGAAATCTAGTGGGTAACTGATCAAAGCAGCACGTTGATGGGCCCAGACTTCAGATGATCTCTTGGACTGAGTAGCGGTTCTACTCCGAGTTTCTCCCGGATGACAGCGCTTCTCACCTTACCTCTAAGGGAGAGCCCAGCTACCCCATGGAGAAAACTCATTTTGTCCACTTGTACCCACGATCACGTCCTTTCGGTCACTAACCAAAGCTCATGACCATGGGTAAGGGTATGAACGTAGATCAACCGGTTAATTGAGAGCTTTGCCTTTTGGCTCAGCTCCCTCTTCACCACAGCGGACCAATGCAAATCCGCATCACTCCAGATGCTGCACCAATCCGTCTGTTGATCTTGCGTTCCATCCTTGCCTCACTCGTGACAAAGACCCCGAGGTACACAAACTCCTCCACTAGGGGCAGGATCTCATCTCCGACCCTGAGATGGCACTCTACCCTTTTCTGGGTGAGAACCATGGACTCGGACTTGGATGTGCTGATTATCATCTCGGCCGCTGCACATTTGGCTTCGAACCGATGCAGCCAGCAGGACCACATCACCTGCAAAAAGCAGAGATCCAATCCTGCGTCCACCAAACTGGAACCCCTCAACTCCCTGGCTGTGCCTAAAAATTCTGTCCGTAAAAGTAATGAACGAAATCGGTGACGGAGGACAACCCTCATTAGCTGGTCCGGTACCCCATAATCCCGGAGTGCTCCCCACAAAATGTTTTGTTTTGAGCATACATGTTGTTGCATGTTTATGTCTTTATGCTTCACTAATCATGTTTTTTCACCAAGCCTTGCAATGTTGCACTTTGGCGGTCCTTGAAAGCATCATAGTGTAGTTGAGTGCTGTGACTGGCTACACCGTGTCTTCGATTCCATATGTTCATCATCATCATACATGATCATTCATCAGTAGGGGTGTCACAAGATCTCGTGTCACAAGAGATTAAAACATGAGATTTCTCGTTCAGAAAAAAAACTGTCTCACGGTCATAAATAAATTCATCACACGATAAATGAACTTAAATAATTTTGCCAGCCTCCACATATTGCCATGTGCATGCGTATCTGTTTTTATTGTCTGTCGCCTCCAAACAGGCAGGAAGGGAGGTCACTCTGTGTATTGGTCCAGCATAGAACAACGGAGAACAGAGTGACACCTCTTGTCAGTCATACAGTCACATTGTCTCTATGTGGGAGAAGGGGGCCTTGTCAGGAGCAATGCAAGGTAACGTTGTTAGAAGTTAGGAGTTGGCACACTAAATACGAAAGCGAAACAGTGAAAAATGGTGTGCAGAAAGCCATCGTAAAAGGAATGCTGGTCTTTAATACAGTTGAAAAGCCAGCATTCCAGGAAATGCTGCAAACGTTTCACAGACAGTACGAGTTGTCTGTGAGAAAATGCATGTCACAAATGGCAGTTGTACAGATTTGCAGAATTAAAAATGACATAACAAAGAAAATATTGGATTATTATGATATATTAATATTTATTATTAAAACATTGGTTTATTTGGTCTCAAAAAATGTTGACATAATACAGTTTACTGTCAATTTGCTGGACAAGAAACATTTCAAAGCGCATCTGCATTGATTTGTGACTCGGTTAAATAAAAAAATTGTTTGTCCAGTCATATTTTTCATTGCACTCTTCTTAAAATGAATGTTAAAATCTCGTGCAACGTCTTGTCTCGAGAGTTGGGTGTCTCGTGACGCCCCTATTCATCGGCGTTGAGTACCTATCCATTTTATACTTATCAGTGTGTGAGGCGCACGTAAAGCATGTGTCAGAAATAGACATTTTTATGGGCGTATCATTACCCGTTTTTTGATATTCACTGGCGGTCCTGGAACATAATTTCCTGTATAATGTATGCACATTTCTCACCATTTATTAAAGTGTGTTGTAAGCGACAAGAAGCATCTGTTTTGGTTATTTTTTACAGCATCATTTAGTCCCTGCAGGTTTCCCTTGTCACAGACAGGTATTTTTTGCACTAGCTGTGAATAACAATTCAGCCTGGCAGTGTGAGAGCCAAGAGCTCCAGAGTTGAGCATTAAAAGCTGCTCTGCATCCAAAGTAACATGCAATTATTAAATAATGTCTCATTGTCAGCCTGTGGCCTGATGAAAGGGCTCATCAAATGGAACCGCCTTTTATAGCTCTTTCATTATGCCTGAAGAAAAATGAGGAGAGCTTTACTATCAGATGTGCGTTGCTTACAGTCTATAAAGGGATAAAGTGGCACTGCACGGTGTTAGACGACAAGCAATGTGTGCTTTAAAGGCACTTTAGTGGTTGGGTAATTTTAATATTAGTTCTCACGCGGCATCTTATCTATTGCATATGTGTTTTTCAGTGCTATTCCCGCAAGATCTGCGCTCACTTATCGATGAAGTATTTGCTGTTTTACTTTGTACAAGCATACTTGATGCTAAATTCCAGTCAGCCTCATTTTTGAAAACACTCTTTCATAAAGTGTGAATCCTTGGTGTTGGCACATACTGAAAAATCAAAGGATGCTTTGATATTTTGGAAAGCAACACATGTAGATACAGTATTATAAGTTATACTATATATATATACATATATAACTCTTTCTCAGCTTTGCGATATAGGTGAAAAAGCATTAGCATGATCTTTGCTCTTTTCTCCCCCGTGTTTGCCCATTTCTAAATATGTAAACTTTCTACTTTCTCTTTCTTTGTAAATTTTGTAATATTGTGACTTCATATTTCAAGTTTATTCTCGTAAAAATGCAACTTTTTTTATCTTGAAATGTTTTCTCGCAAGATTAACAAATATATTGATATTTAATATTTATTGAATTTCAGCTGCTGGTTGTTTTGGTTTTCCACTTCTTGTACATTTTCTTGTCATAAATGTGATTTTATTCCCATAATATTATAACCTTTTCACCAACCTAATTTTCCGAAAAGGACAACTTTATCTAGTTTTGCTTTTTTCTCATATTATGACTTTGACAAAATAACGTATTTTTTTCTTTTTTTCTAAAATGACATTATTTTTCCTCATAATTTTGTGAGTTTATTCTCATAACATTGCAAGTGTTTTTCTCATTAGAGTAAGGCTTTTTTCTCGGAATGTTTTGACTTTATTCTCGTAAAATTACAGCAATTTTTTTTCTACATATTTCAACTTTTTTCTTGTCAATCTCCTTCTGCTTACCTGATGTCGGGTCACGGGGGGCAGCACCTAAGCAGGGAAGCCCAGACTTCGCTCTCCCCAGCTACTTCGTCCAGCACCTCCCGGCCGATCCCGAGGCCTTCCCAGGCCAGCTGAGAGACACAGTCTCTCCAACGTGTCCTGGGTCTTCCCCGAGGCCTCCTAACGGTCGGACGTGCCCTGAACACCTCCCCAGGGAGGCGTGAAATGAAACAGATATACTTAAATAGATTGACGTGAATAACATTTAATTGCAAATCCTTTGTTAAGTGCAGCAAACGTGTGACAATTAGCATCACCAAACTTTTTCTCCTTTTGTGATGCTTTTCCAGGCTCACCGAAACCTCTTTCAGTTGTTGTTTGTTTTCGAGGGTTATGCCCTTCCGTCTCCTCTTCAGCAAGTAAATTGCATGCTCTGTGGGCTTTACGTCTGGAGATTGACTCGGCCGGTGTGAAACCTTCTACTTTATGAATTCCGTTGTTGTGACAGTTGCTCACAAAGAGCGGGAAGTCAGTCAAAAAAACAAAAAGCTCAACTAAAAGTGTGCGGCTGGAGCAACAAGGCCATCCGGGGCGACGAGGAGAAAAGCAGAGAAGCGACACAAAACACGCAATACCGTCATGGCCCAACATGTTTGGGAAATGACTTCAATTTTGTGTTTCCATACCTTTGCCACTTCATTTTTCATTTTTGTGATCCCCATAAAAATTGTTCAGGACAGTGTATCCCCGCTCATTCCCAATTCAGCATTCACAACCTCGCAAAATTTACGGAGTTTTATTAAAAAAAAAAAAAAAAAGAAAGAAAAAAAGGCTGTTTTTTTTGCGCAGAAAACACTAAAAAAATTTTAATAATTTATAAATAGGTGATAATACAAGCAAACATGTCTAGCATACATGTACTACTGTTAAAAAAGCCCACAATTTTTACATGTTCATGTCTTCATGCTTCACTGACCTTAAAGATGCACAAAAGAAGAACTAGCATGCGTAGGAAGGACTACTGGAGGTAACGAGGAAGGCAGAAGACAACACGCAAATGCTGGGAGCACTCAGGTGTGCCTCGTTGCTCCGCCCAGTGCCGGATGCAGACTTGCTGCATGATGAAAGCTTCCACAATCAGTTTAAAGTCTTTTTAAATGGTTTAAGATATTTATCTTCTCCTGATGTAACTGCTTTTAGTTTAGAACAAAAAGAAAGGAATTATTGTAGCAATTGGGAAAGGAATTGTAGCATATTGCAACTTGCTGTCTTCATTACAATGCAGCTATGTGGAAAATGAAAGTAGTAAACATGCGTTTTAGCACCAGCAAAGACGGAGTCGCAGCCTAAAAAACAGTACAGTACAGTACAGAGAGGTGAAAAAGTGTTTGCCCCCTTCCTGATTGTTTTGCATGTTTGTCACACTTAAATGTTTCAGATCATCAAACAAATTTAAATATTAATCAAGGACAACACAGCTGAACACAAAATGCAGTTTTTAAATGAAATTTTTATTATTAAGGGAGAAAAAACATCCAAACCTACGTGGTCCTGTGTGAAAAAGTGATTGCCCCCTAAACCTAATAACTGGTTGGGCCACCCTTAGCAGCAACAACTGCAATCAAGCGTTTGCGATAACTTGCAGAAGTTCATGGTTCCATTTATCACAGCAAAACAGACCCAGACCATCACACTACCACCACCGTATTTTACTGTTGGTATGTTCTTTTTCTGAAATGCGGCGTTAACTTTTACGCCAGATGTAATGGGACACACACTTTCCAAAAAGTTCAACTTTTGTCTCATCAGACCACAGAGTATTTTCCCAAAGGTCTTGGGGATCATCAAGATGTTTTCTGGCAAAATTTAGACAACCCCTAATGTTCTCTTTGTTCAGCAGTGCTTTTGGTCTTGGAACTCTGCCATGCAGGCCGTTTTTGCCCAGTGTCTTTCTTATGGTGGAGTCATGAACACTGACCTTAACTGAGGCAAGTGAGGCCTGCAGTTCTTTGGATGTTGTTGTGGGGTCTTTTGTGACCTCTTGGATGAGTTGTTGCTGCGCTCTTGGAGTCATTTTGGTTGGCCGACCACTCCCGGGAAAGTTCACCACTGTTCATGTTTTCGCCATTTGTGGATAATGGCTCTCACTGTGGTTCGCTGGAGTCCCAAAGCTAGCTATGCCAGAGAAATTGAACTCAGGTGTGATAAACCACAGTTAAGGTATGTTTTAAACGGGCGGGCAATCACTTTTTCACACAGGGCCATTTGGTTTCCTTTTTTTTCTAGTAAATCGTTTCATTTAAAAACTGCATTTTGTGTTCAGTTGTGTTGTTATTGACTATTATTTAAATTTGTTTGATGATCTGAAACATTTAAGTGTGACAAACATGCAAAGAAATAAGAAATCAGGAAGGGGGTAGACGTGTTTTTACACCACTGTAAGTCATTGCAAAAAGTGAAATTCATTCGGTCATAAAGTCAGCAACTTTACGCCAACGGCGGTAGCGTGACATAAAACCACAAGAAATTAGATGGCTCCGGTAAGTCAGACATATTTTGTGGCCAAGCAAGTATATATTTAGCTGGCCCTATCATCCTCCCCGCAGCGAAGCGCTGCACTATTTATGAACATTCATGCCAAATTTATTGCCGCTTTAATTTTAGCGGCTGCCACGTGTGTCCAAAACCGAGTCATTCAGCTCCAGATGGTACGTAAGCTTGTGGAGGTAAAAACCACGCTGCAGTTATGCAGAATTCTGCAAACAACCCGTAATTCTTAATTTAGATATTAATTAGTGTCCCTGTTACTTGGCAAAGCTCTGTGATTTCCCCTGACATCAGCCGTGTTTATAAGTGGGCCTGCTGCTGCTGCGGCTGCCTCCCACTGCAGAATAATAGCATCATATTGAAGACACAATAACTTGACTCCAGCGAGTTCATTAACCGAACCAGAGTTAACCAAGTGCAGAGTTCTATGCGGGAACACAAGTTATTCTGTGCAGATTGATTACCGGTTAATTGTTTTGATGGAAAATGATTGTGGATGTAGCGTCCTCTGTGGTCTTGCTACTCAGGTGAGCTCAGCGCTGATATGACTTGTAAATGTGGTCTACTGTACATCAGGGGGTGTCCAAAGGGCCGCCCAGGGGCCATTTGCAGCTCACGGCTGTTCGTTGATTGGCCCGCCGCATATTATAAAAGTACAATTTAACAAGAAAACTAAAAAAAACAACAACAACAACAGCAAAAATGGAAAAATCTGCAATCATTTTACAAGAATGAAGTCAAACCAACCAGCATCATCCAATGCACAGCTCCATGTCCCAACAGAAGTGCACCTCGAGCGGCCGATTACTATCACTGTCCTGCTACGCTGAAAGACTGAGCAGATCATTCCTCCCCCACGCCATGCAAGGGGGAGCAATAAAAACACACACAGGACTGGACTTATTACTTTATTAAGTATTATTGAATTTGAAGACATCTGTTCTGTATTTATTTATTTACTCTTATTCCATTTTCTTATTTTCTTATCTCTCCCATCTTGCCTTGTTTGTTTTATTATTTTTTGAAGTGATTAAATGTACTATGACACTCTTGTACAACTGCTGGAAATGTGACCTTCTCTTGGAGAGAAATAAAGTATCTATCAAAATATCAAGAGAAAGAAGTTGTAACCTAACAAGAAAAAGTCATAATTTTAAAGAATAATGTTGTCATATTATGAGGAAAAATAACAAAAAAGCTTTTTTTTTAAGTCTTACTGTTATGAAAGTCATTACAATATAAAAGCTGAAATAGTTAAAAAAAAAACAACAACAACAGCAGAAATTGAAAATAAAACAGTTGTAATTTTACGTCAATAAAGTCCAAATATTAAGAGAAAAAAAGTCGTATTCTGACAAGAAAAAGGTAAACAATTTCACGAGAATACACTTATGAGGAAAAATAATGTCATTTTAATAGCACAGAGTTGACATATTAAAGAAAAAATACATTCTTTTTTTTAAGTTGTAATATTATGCGGAACAAACAAAACAAAATAGAAGTGTAATTTTCGGGAAATCGGGTTGGGGGAAAAAGTTGGAAATAAAGTCAAAATATTATGGGAATAAAGCCATAATATTTATTCCAACTTTTATATAATATTTGGAAAATTTAAAAAACCAACAACAGCAAAAATGGGAAAAATGATCAAGGACCGAAGTTCATACTAATAACAGAATTTTTCACTAAAATCACAAAACTCAGATGCAGGTTTTTTTTTTTTTACTTCCTGAGCATACGTCCATGTATGGGTTTACAAAACAACAAAATGGCGGGGGCATCCTTTCATTTTTCACTATGTGGCCCTCAGTGGAAAAAGTCTGGTACCCCTGGTGTACATGAATAGAGAGGCCACATTTCATGAGGTCATGATTTGACTTAAATGTGTAAAAGAGAGGAGCTTTAGCCGCTTCTTTGATTCCCGCCTGAGAGAGTGGCAGCAGGTCACAGTAGCTACAGTACAGTACAGTACGGTGGTTAAAAACTGCTCTCCATCATGGACAACCCCACCCGCCCACTCCATCGGACAATAGAGGGGCAGCGGAGCTCATTTTCCAACAGACTCCTCCAGTTCCGTTCCCACAGTAAACGCTACAGGACTTCATTCATTCCACACGCCATCCAGCTCTACATTGACTCACCTGTCTCAACATTATTTTGCTGTACTGTCTGCCCTCCATTGTATAAAGTGTAAATGCACTTGTATCTACTTATGTTTTTACACACTATTAGTAAATATGCAAATCTTGTTTATTTTTTATTCTTTTTGTTTTAATACATTTTATGTGAGTGTGTGTCTTTCTTTTTCTTCTGCAATTGAGCTACTGTAACCAAACAATTTCCGGTCTAAGTCTGTCTAAGTCTGAAGAAAACAATCGTGATGGTTCTCACACAGGTGGTGCTCGGGTCACTAAGTTGAGGTTTAGTGCAAGTCAGAACTTACACCGAAATGAACTCCTACGTCACTCACACTGTACACAGAACACATGAAGAAATAAACAGAAACAGAAATAAAAAGAGAACAGTTTGGAATGATAAAATGTCTCTTCTCCGTGGTGACGGCTTTCCTTTTCCTTGGCGCACTGCTGCTTAGGAGGCGTAATGTGTTGCAAAAAGTGAACGATTCTCAGGCGATTCTTTATTCTTTTGCCACACACTGCAGGCGCACACTGCATACTTGCGAGTCACCTTATTTCACGTCAATTCTGGGGTATATTTGTTTTCTTTTCTCGTGTTGCTTGCTAAATTGACTTCTGAGGTTTCACACAATAATGTGACCTCCCACGTGTACGGTTCCTACTCTTTGTAATATTATTGTTGTGTTAACCACAGTTGGATTAGCATTACCCTCTAAAGGTGTATGTGTGTGTGTGTGTGTGTGTGTGTGTCTGTGTCTTTTCTTCTCTCAGTGCACGCCCATCTCCGGCCATGGATTTGTGTTGGACAAATACAAGTGCCAGTGCAGAAGAGGATTTTACCATCCGAGTCTTGTGGCGCTCAATGGCTTTAAAAGTAGGTTACAAATCCCTCTTTGCTGTTACAGTACTTATTGCAACTCCGTGTCACATCAAAACCTGCATCTTCTCATGCAAGCCTTTTAGGACTGAGGAAAAAGCAGTCCTTTTAGCAGTTGACAGCAGTACATTTCCGTTTGATATTCCTCTTCTGGCTTTGAAAGGGTATCCCGGGGTTTGTGGCATTACAAACCTGCAGGAATTCCTCATTGGGTTTTTTTTGCTGTCGTGCAAATGACAAGCTTTGGTGTGCAGTATTGGAGTCCCGCTTCTGCACGAATACAGGTTCATTGAAGAACTGACAAGGGCAATGCAAACAGCTCCAACTGCTATCCATATAATTCCAGCAAAAACTGTTTAACGGTGCGGGACTGGCAAAAAACATCAGCAACATGGGCACAAGTAAGCGCACAACTTGAAACCTTGCACCAGGGGAGCGGAAAAGGGAGTTGTAGGTATTTCAGACCAGCCATGTTGGCGCATAACGTGGACCCCGCCTTTCTGCACTAGGGGGATGATGAAGGCGTGGGACTAGGGAAGTGTGGTGTGTGTGCGTGCATGTGTGTGTATGTGCATTTGTGAGAGTGTCCTTGGATGCATGTGTGTGTAGGCCTGAAGAAGTTCGCCCAGCCTCTTGAAGCCTCTAGTCCACAGGAAGTCACCGCACACACAGCAGTTGCCATGGAGATGACAACTTCACGAGAATAAAGAAAAAATATAAGGAGAATAAAGTCAAAATGTAATAAAAAAAGAGCATAAAGTTGAAATATTAAAGACTAAAAATGAATTTTTTTAATTTAAAACAGTCTATACCAACAAGTGGTATAAGCGTTTATGTATGTGTCTAGCTATGAAAATGGCTAAAAATGCTACTTTGCTAATGTTAGCATGCTAGCAATGTTAATGTGCTAATGTTAGCATGCTAACACCTAGCATGACAGTGCTAAGTCTATCTATAAGTGTCTACCTCAGAAAATGGCTAAAAATGCTACTGTACGAATGTTAGCATGCTAGCAATGCTAACATGCTAATGTTAGCATGCTAACACCTAGCATGATAGTGCTAAGTGTTTATATATGTGTCTAACCATGAAAATAGCTAAAAATGTTAGTATGCTAACGTTAGCGTGAATCGGTTGAGAAATGTGGAAGTAATAGTAGGTTTTACGGAAAAGTGTACATTCTGGGAAAAATGTACACTTGAAAAAAAATTTTTTTTCAAAATAAATATAGGTAGCCTGAATGTCCCAAACAATGTCCCCATTTCCGACAATTCCTGAAAATTTAATCCGAATCCATTCAGAACCTTTCAAGTTATTTTGAACACAAACAAACGCCGGCAAAAATGGAACCTCCGCCAAGCGCAGCGCTCTCCGTCGTATTATGGCTTGGAAATAATAAATAATTAAGGACCAAAAATGAGTGTGTGCGTTTGTTTATTGTACAGCAACACCACAACAACAGCTGATTACTGCTACCTTTTCCGAAAGGTGGATCGCAGGCCGGTTGCTTTAGGGGTCATAATTCACAATAAGTCCCAAATCTTGGGAGCGTGCCTTCTGTCTTTCCTATCTTGTCATTGTTAAACTTTGCAAGCAAATATCAGTATGACACTTGTCAAATGGAGTCAGCTTTGGTTGCAAAAATATGACTCAACACATTGGTACCAGATCTTAATTCCTTCTAGTCATGGTTTGAACAATTTCACAGCGTATCATTACCGCTCCTGATTGTGCGCTTGAGTCAAATGCCTGCATTCACGCTGGCACCTTTGACTGAGAGCACTGCAGTGTCCTCAGGCAGCAAGCTTGGCTCTGATGAACGAAATAATCAAGCAGCTGCAGGGGTTCTCATCCCTGACTCTAGCAATTCTGTGCCCCCGGGGCCATGATATGCTAAGCTGGAGCTTTATTGTAATGCAGCATGATGAGGCAAGAGGTCTGCAGGCTCATTCTGTGAACAGACATTTAAAAATCACAGCGATTCAGGCTGCCTCGCAGCAGCTGCTGACCCTGATAGCCCCTCTTGGAAAAGTGTCTGCTGTATTCTTTGCGCACATCTGAAGATCAGACAGACCAGACTCGGCTGGAGAATGATTGTTCCCTAGCAACAGGCCAAAAGGACGCGGCGAGAGAAAGACTGTGATATTAAAAAAAAAGTTATCAAACTTAGGTTGTCGTTTAGGCAATCGGATATCTTATGTCACATGCTGCATATGACTGCAGCGCCTTTCATTCTCTTTGTGGCAAGTTGGAAGTTTACAAGGTAAAGCTAGGAAAACTGCGCTGGAAAGGACGCAATTGATTATTTAATAGGTAAGGATTACGCTTGAACAATGGACTGGGCTGCAGGACCAACATGTGTAAAGACGGTAATGAGCTGACTGGATTCCCTTTGTGTGCAGCAAGCTATTATTCATCGTTTACCAGTTTGTGGTAGCAAGTGCCAGCTACTTCTCTGTGGTCTGCTGGGAGGGGGGCAGCATCAGTGCCCGGGACGAGCACGATTAATACAGTCATTAAGAAGGCTGGTGACAATATGGGACTGATGCAGGAGTCATTTGAGTCAGCGAAGGACAATAGATCAAGGAGCAAACTGCTCATCATGGGCAATTCTTTGCATCCTATCCATGAAACTGCAGCGGAAGAGGGGCTCTTTCTCTGAGAGACTGCTATTCATTTATAGAACAACTCTCCACTGTGTAAGAGGTTATTGGATATAATGTGCAATAAATATTCATGCAGTATTCGTACCTTACAGTGTCCATATCCATTGATTATAGTATTACCCATAGGGCTGCAACTAGTGATTATTTTCTTAGTCGATCTGAAGCTTGTTGTTTCAATTCATTGCATAATCGGTCAGGCCCTCGGCAGACCAAATCAATATGAACCAAATACAAACAGTTAGCGGTTTGGTTCGCAGCGTATCAGGAAAGAGGCAAACATGTTGGTCAGTGTTTTCCAAAGCCAAAGTTGATGTGTGTGAATATCGTCTTTTGCCTAAAACCCAAAGATATTAGGTCTGCTTGCAGGGATGACTAAGGAAGTTAAAAATATTTACAATCGAGAGGCTGAAATTAGAGGATAGTTACATTTTTAAAGTAAAAAACAATTAATCAAATACCAAAATAGTTGGCGATTAACTCGATAATTGATTTATCGTTGATTAATGGATTAATTGTTGCAGCTGTAATTAGTAATGGTATACCTTTTCATTTGCACTGGTGGATTCTCAGCTGGTGGTTGTGACCCAACCATTTTCAGTGGGTCGCGGGTTTTTGCCTGGGCAAAAAAATAATAATGTCATGACCCGAATCCATTTCGCATTCTCGTCTGTGCTATTCGCTTGCTCAGTCGCCACTAGTCCGTGTCATGTTGATGGGAGACTTTGTCAAGCTTGAGCAGGAGGGGAAGGTCGTCGATTGGTGACTTAACATTCTGTCCATCTGACACACAGCTGCAGATATCTGCTGGAGAAGAGCGCAACATAAAGAGAAAGACAGCGGCCTCACCGCTGCAGCTAATGCTGTGTTGCAAACAGTCGCTTTAAATATAAGATATTTGAGACGCTTGAGTTGAAAAATGTCGGCAATTTGGGTGATTGAGGGGCGATGGTGGGTCCCGCAGCCAGACCAGTTGATAGGCATTTATGACCATCTGCACATATGAAAATCGATCTCTGTGACCCTTTAATCACTAGCAAAAACTGTCACCTCGATGCTGCTTTTACTTTGAGTTTTTCCACATTTTAATGTATATTTGGTTGTGTAATGTTTTGTTGATGTTGTGTTGTTTCACAGCAAATAGTTGCAAATTTACAAATAATACACACAATCAGAATGGACCTTTTCGGCAAATTGAGATGGGTCTGTCTTTTTGTTTATTGTAATTACGTTTTTGCTGCAATCTGTTCCATGTTATTCTATAGCAGGGGTGTCAAACTCGTGCCATGGAGGGCCGAGACACTGCAGGTTTTCTTTCCAGCCAGTCACTGAAGCAGGTGATTTTAATGATCGACACCTTCAGTTTGAGGGAAGGAGCTCATCAATTAAATTACCTGCTGAAGAAACTGGTTGGAGAGAAAACCTGCAGCGTCTCGGCCCTCCAGGGCACGAGTTTCACACATGTGCTTGATATAAATAATAAACATGTATTTTGGTAAGAAATCAAATTAAGAAACAACAAATTCTGTGGAGCCGTTTGGGTGCCCTAAGAGCCAAAGGAACCAGTTCCCTCAAAACAAACAAAATTCCCGCCACTGCTGGTCATGATGGGTTTCCGGGCGAGAACCATGGATTCGGACTTGAAGGTGCTGATTCTCATCCCAGCCGCTTCACACTTTGCTGCGAACCGACCCTGTGAGAGTTGAAGATCATGGCAAGATCACGCCTGCAGGACCACATCGTCTGCAAACAGCAGAGACCCAATCCTACAGTCACCAAACCGGATCCCCTTGGAGATGAATAAAGTGTCTATCTAGAAATTCCGTCCATAAAAGTAATGAAGAGAATATGTGACAAAGGGCAGCCCTGGCAGAGTCCAAACGTCATTGGAAACGAGTTCAACTTATTGCCGGCAATGCGGACCAAGCTCTGACAACCGGTCATACAAGGAGCGAACCGCCTGACTTAGGTGGTCCAGGACCCCATACTTTTTGAATACTACCCACAAGAGTTAGTACCCACAAGAGGAACACAGTCGGCCGGAAAAGGGTGGCCTGTCATCTCTGGGTCTGGGATGAGATCCTGCCCCAAGTGGAGGAGTTTAAGTACCTCGGGGTCTTGCTCTTGAGTGAGGGAAGGATGGAATGTGAGATTGACTGGCGGATTGGTGTGGCGTCTGCAGTCATGCGGACTCTGCATTGGTCTGTCGTGGTGAAGAGGGAGCTGAGCCGAAAGGCAAAGCTCTCAATTTACCGGTCATCTATGTTCCCACCCTCACCTATGCTCATGAGCTTTGGGTAGTGACCGAAAGGACAAGATCACGGGTACAAGCGGCCTCTCCGATATGATCATACATTTTTTTCAAAATGTTCTCGCGATCGACCTGCAAAGTCACAAAGATCAACTAGTAGCTCACGATCGACGGGTTGGCGACCCCCGGACAAGACTGACATCTTTGAATGCATTAGAACGTATCGAACCCAATCAACTACCGTGTAACCCGCAGAACACTTGTAGAGTTAAGCTGTTTGAACGGCAGTCTGGGAGAAGACGTGATTAGAGCAACATGTTTGTGTACAACAACAATCCTGCAGACATGAGTAATTAAGAATGCAGTGTTACAATGCTTTGTTCTTTTTTCCCCTTCATTATTCCCTAATCTCCCTAATTAAAGCCTTTGTGTTGTTATCATTGCAGCGATATTTTGATTTATTGGACTGGTGAGTTCTTGCTCATTCAAACTAATTAGTTTCAAGAAACCACTTAGGAGTCGAAAGTGACACTGCTAAATACAATCTCTTTACATTTGTCAATCTAATTAAGTAAATCAAACCTGTCTCCTAATTAGTGAGGGAATTTCTGGTAGCGTTGTATGAACTCATCAGTATTCACATGTCTGACTAAACCCCCCCCGTCCTGTTGTCAGATAAGGAGCGGGACCCTCACAGAGAGGACACTTCTGATGTTTCCGTTAAGTGCCTTCCTTGCCGCGAGGGCTGTCCTGACTGCAGAGACAACACGCCCTGCCTCGCCCAGGAGGACGGCGGGCTGCGGATGGCGGTGGCCTCCTTCCAGGGCTTGTGCATGGTGCTGGACTTGGCCAGTATGGTGGCAGTTTACCACCTCAGAAGAAATAAGGTAAGCAGATAAAGCCTGTTGCCCGTGCACAAACGTCCCCAACCGGACGTTGCCTACGATGCCTTGTGGGCTATACTGTAAACGAATAGGAAATAGAATTACATGTATATTACTAAGGATGCCCAATAATACCATCCAACCGATGTTATCTGCTGATATTGGTATAGAAATGTGATATCAGTTCATATCCGTGCACTATAACTATAACATATAACATATATCTTATATTGTGGTATGCTATTATGTGCCGCACCTGAAAACCCACCCGTCTTTCCTCGTGTACAGAGTATCCGCACATCTGGATTCATTCTGCTGGAAGCAATGTTGTTTGGGGCGTTACTACTGTACTTCCCCGTAAGTAGATGATTTTCCACCTCTCTCACTCAGTTTGCATTGTTTTGGACCCCAAGTCATGTTGTTATTTATAGAAATTACAGCCAGTCCACCTGGAATTGTTTGTGTTATTTTCGCCGTAAGTGTCATGCATTATGCCGGGGGTGAGCAAATTCGTTGACTCGCGGGCCACATTGGGTTAAACAATTTGGTGGAGGCGCCGTCTATACATATAGGTGGCATCAAACAGAGCGACATACTTGCTCACGGTGCAATGAAACCAAAACACAACACATCCACAGCAGGTTAACGCATCACATAAATCAACAAGGGCCACACGGTGGTCTAGTGGTTAGTTGGGCAACACAGTAACAGTCTGGAGATCGGGAAGACCGGGTTCGATTCTCCCTTGGGCATTTCTGTGTGGTGCTTGCATGTTCTCCCCGTCTCCAGGTTTTTCTCCTCCCACATTCCAAAAACATGCATGTTACTCTAAATTGTCCATAGGTATGAATGTGAGTGTGAATGGTTGTTTGTCTATATGTGCCCTGCGACTGGCTGGCGACCAGTCCAGGGTGTACCCCGCCTGTCACCCGAAGTCAGCTGGGATAGGCTCCAGCATACCCCCGCGACCCTAATGAGGAGAAGCGGTATAGAAAATGGATGGATGGCCAAACATAACATGTAACTTGAGACTGTAACTTTTTCCCAAATGCCCGCAAGGCATGCTGGGTAGTCCAGCTGCAACTATGTGAACTATGAACACTAAAACTTTGGATATCCAGAGTATGTTAACTCCTCCTTGTTTACTTCTTTGACAACACCCTCAACATATTTTGCAATCTAGCAAAAATGCGACAAACACGGCAAAATGTTGGGAGAAATGTACCACAAGCTACCCAGCATGCCTTGCGGCGGGAATATGTGGGTGTTTTTTGGTATGTTATGAGTCATTAATTTGTTTATTATCGTCCCAGGCTTAGTGCCCATGAGACTTTTTTTTCTGAACGATAAATGTTGTCAGGTTTTCATCTCGTGAGATCTTGTGACAACCCTACTAATCACTAAAAATGAATACTGCAAATACACCTTACTTCATTCTTTCACACAAGAAAACATATTTGTAATACGGTGGTCCCTCGCTCCATTGGGGTTCATCTTTCGCGGCCTCGCTGTTTCGGGTTTCAGCGTATGAACATTGTCTTCTGCGTCCTGATTGGCTGTAGACCACTGTCAATCAATCTCATTCGTGCCGCACTTCCGTGTTTCCTGTTGTGTGGTCGCTAGCAAACAGCTTGCGGTGACTCTGAACTCTGTATGTTTGCACGTTTATCCCCCGACAAAACCCACAATGTCGGCGGAACGTTCCGCACCCAAAAGGCAGAGGAAGCCAACCATCACACAAAAAGTTGGACCTCCGGAAATGTTGAAGGAAGTTAGAAGTTACACGGCTGTAGGGCGCCATTAATAGATCAACGTCGAAGGAGGAGGAGGACGAGGAAAATAGGACGACAGCAATAATATGCTTTAACAAGGATGCAAAAACGCTCCAGCGGAGCGGCGCCAGGACAAAGAGGCTCGGTCGGAGGAGTGAAATACGCGTGAGTCACTTCATAATTTCTTGTGTCCAACCTCATAGGTTGATCATTAAAAGTCAAACCAAGGTGTGACCTTTGAGAGTGTTTAAACAAGAGAGAAATGTGAGAAAATGTTCATGCCTGACTGAGGAAAAAGTGCATGCTGAGGGGTTTTACAGCCTTAAAACATATAATAATTGTAAAGTTGGCTACTTCGCGGATTTCATTTTTATTGCGAGCTAATTTGGGAACCTATCCCCCGTGTTAAACGAGGGAACAATGTATAACATTTATTTACCAATCCTGTTTAGCGTTCATGTGATCAGAGCAAAGGAATGTCCTTGTGGTAGGGTTGAATTAGAATATCATCCTGCAAAAAGTTGGATTTTTCCAAGTAAATGTTAACATTTTTTTTTTTCAGTGCAGCAAAAAGTGCCAAACACAGCAAAACACAAAAACAATCGGTAAAAAACGATATAAAAAGGATAAAATACCCCTTTTCTACAAACCCACTCGCAGTCCCTATGATTACCGTAATGAACCATGTATCACCACAAAGCACAGAGTCTCTCACATCAGGAAT
The DNA here is from genome assembly GCF_027744805.1 of Dunckerocampus dactyliophorus. Taxonomy (NCBI): domain Eukaryota; kingdom Metazoa; phylum Chordata; class Actinopteri; order Syngnathiformes; family Syngnathidae; genus Dunckerocampus; species Dunckerocampus dactyliophorus. The sequence continues at coordinate 4,721,155 of NC_072820.1, forward strand.
AATTTCGATAGTTCGGTAATTTAAAAAAGTAGCAATGCAAAGGGAGGGAGATCTGCATGAGGTAAACAGGGGATTTGCATTTTCAAAAGTGTAAAACCTGCCGCCTGGATGTTTGCTGTTAGCATTAGTGTGTCGAGCAAATAAATACTCCTCCTCCCGCTGCCGGAGCGTTATCTTGTGAACGACACAAAGCACCTGGCATTTTTGTTGCTGAAGAAGTTTGCCTACACGTGATAGGAGGACTGGAGTTTGCATTCATCCTCCCTGCTCCCCAGTTGCACCAAAGACACCAAAAATAGCTCCTCTCGCATATCCATGTGCACACACAGGAGGGTGTCTCCCTCTCTTTCCTTTTGTTTTTTTTCCCACCGCACTTCCTATTATCTTGCTACCTTTTAAGTGTGCCTCTACCGTTCCCCCAGCTTCTCATCTCATGCTTGCCTCTTCATCTCTTCTTTATGTCTGCCATTCAAGTTCCATGCCGTCGTAAGATACAGTTTGTTTCCTTTCTGCCGCCACCAAGCACGGCGCAGCTGCTCCGTTCTGGTGCTCACTGCATTTTTAAACAGTCCATCTACTTCTAGCGCCGCTGGTTTTAAAAATACTGTACATCTGCTGATTAATTGATGGAGGAGGCTTGGATGAAAACCAAGGAGGGCCACCGTTTCTTCTGGGTGATACAAAAATGTGCTTTTTAATCGCACGGTCCCCTGTGACTTACTCTGTAGGTAGCATTGCGGAAAGGGCGTGACATGTCTGCATGATGCAGGACAAATGTGTGCATGCCTGCGTTTGCATACGTGGGTGTGAGAAACAGGGTGGCCTACTTACGCCTCCTATTTGCCAAGGTGATTTATTGTTGTCATGTAGATAGGAGGTCTGGAAGAGTGGATGGCTTCTGCAGAGACACAAAGAGATGAGACACATAAATATGCAGGATGAGGAAGAAACTTTTATTGTTCTGATCTGCCTTTAGTTCTCCTCTTGGACTCTCGTCTGCACCCTCACTGGTGTCTTTGTGGCAGCGCGTCGTGGAGGAACGAGTAACATGACGGAACATGATGTGGTTACATTTGAAAAGGAGTAGGAAGAAGTAGAGCGGACCCTTTCTCCATGTCTATAACTAATAACATTACTAATAACACTTGCAATATTCCGTTTGCTTGCATTTTCTTCACTTCCCGTGTGAAAAAAACACATCAAGAAGCAAATAGGGGTTCAAATGATAACACGGTGTAGCTTGAGTTGTGCAGTGTTAAGTAAAAGGAAGAAAAAAAAAAGTAAAATGAATGATTAAAATAAGATACAAATGTTATAAACGTGCTAAAATTGTTCATAAGAAATAGAAACAAATGTTTTAGAATAAGTGGAGACATTTAATAGGACAAGGAAAGTAAAAAATATTGAGGATAAATATACATACTGGAGCAAAATTTTAAACTGTGTTGCGCAATTCCCATAATTTCATTTAATAAAATTAAATTTTAATTGTTTTTTTTATTTTTTATAAGCAATAAGTTATTGGTGATAAAGTGACATATATAGGACATATATAAAAATGACAAATATATAAATTGTAGAGGAAAAATGTTAACTGAAAGCACATTTTAATTTGAATTATTTGAATTATTTGTAATTAAGTAATTTCTGCATATAAATTGAGCAATAATTTATTGGTGATAATCCATAAATGAAATGAAAGTTGTTATTGTCAATTGATGGTGGTTAAAATTAAATATATTCTTAATATTTTCTTCAAGTAAAATATGAATAACAACAAAAAATGATCTATAAAAAAGCAAATAAAATGATAAAACACGATATAGCTTGTGTAGTTTTAAGGAAAAGGAAGGAAAAAATGTGGAAAAATAAGAATAAAAATAATATTAAAATTGAATAAAAGTGATAATATAGGAATAATTAATTTAAATAAATCTGTTACAATAAGCGGAGACATTAAATAAGGCAAGTAAATATCCAGTATAAATAGCATAAATATATACATTTTAAATGAATCACACATTTCTATGTATTTTTTTAAATTAAGTAATTTCTGTATATAAATTGAGGGTGATAATCCATAAATAAAACGTGTTTCTACGTATTGCTGAATTCAGCACAATCTGCGTTATTGTAGCGTCCTTGTTGTCAATTGCTGCTGACTTCAAATGAAATATTTTAGAAACCATTTATTAAATTAAAAAAAAACTTTTGAAATTGAATACAAAGTATTAAACAAATGAAAACTGAAGTATGTTTGATCTCTTCATGATTGTGTTCTATAGATGGGTCGAAAAAGGGAGTGTTTCAGTGGGGCACATTTTGGCTGAATGACGAATCACCCATTCCAAGACGGTGTCAGATTATTCAAAAATACCGATTAATGCGATGACATAAAAGCACGCTTTCATTAGTTTGCTGCCCTGACGGAAGGTAACCCCCACGGAAAGTGAAAAGGGGTGAAAAACATCATATTTGTTACTGTACAATGAGTTGTAAAATACACCGCAGTCATTTGAATATCTACTGTATGAATAAAGCATACACAGACTGGAACCCCACACTGTAGCTATGAATATGAAGTGTGCAGGGATATAACTAGGAATACGTATTCAACAATCCACCTTTCACTTTGGCCCTTCCAACCCCCAAGAAGGTTACGTCCATACGGTGAATAAAAGGATTTCTTTTCCGTGGTGGAAATACGTAGAATCACGCTCGCAGAGCATTTTGCTGCTATGAGAGGAGGAACAGGTGAGAACAAACCTCACGCCAAGCGGTATGTGATAACTGTGGTAGAGTCAAGTGTAAATTATTCAACACATAGTGTGCCACAAAACAACCTGGACTGCAAATCGAGGCACACAGAACAACAGATTATTTTACACTGTTATTTTGTTATCTTGGTATAGTTCATGAAAAAAGCTCATGGGGGTAATACTAAAGGATAAAAAAAGATGGAAATGTTGTTATACTTATGTAAGTATAGATGCATAATATATACTTTCATATATATATATATATACTTGAGACACACACCTTCCAAAATGTTCAACTTTTGCCTCGTCAGACCACAGAGTATTTTCCCAAAGGTCTTGGGGATCATCAAGATGTTTTCTGGCAAAATTGAGACAAGCCTTAATGTTCTTTTTGTTCAGCAGTGGTTTTGGCCTTGGAACTCTGCCATGAAGGCCAATTTTGCCCAGTGTCTTTCTTATGGTGGAGTCATGAACACTGACCTTCACTGAGGCAAGTGAGGCCTGCAGTTCTTTGGATGTTGTTGTGGGGTCTTTTGTGACCTCTTGGATGAGCCGTTGCTGCTCTCTTGGGGTCATTTTGATTGGTCGACCACTCCTGGGATGTTTCAACACTGTTCCATGTTTTTGCCATTTGTGGTTAATGGCTCTCACTGTGGTTCGCTGGAGTCCCAAAGCTTTAGAAATGTTTTAACAGGGGGGGGAAATCACTTTTTCACACAGGGCCATGTAGGCATGGATTTTTTTCTCTCTTAATAATAAAAAGTTTCATTTAAAAACTGCATTTCGTGTTCAGTCGTGTTCAGAGGACATGAAGGTAGTTGGTGTGAGAGAAGAGGATGCAGAAGACAGGGTCAGATGGAGGCAAATGATTCACTAGATATGCTAAGAAGTTATAAACGTTTCAAGACAAAACTGCGTCTAATCTTTGTGAATTTTCTTCTCGTGATATGTTGAGATCGTTGGAAAGTCCAAATATTATGAGAAAAAGTCGAGAAAAAAGTCCCAATTTTGAAAGAATAAACTTGGAATATTATGAGGAAAAATTATTATAGTCATTTTAGTTGTTTTTTGTTAAATGACATTTTGAGAATGTGCAAATGGCCCCCGGGCCGCACCTGAGACACTCCTGCAGTGTGTGGAAAATGAAAGAGTGGCAGGTGGAGCATGTTTACAATCTATGTGGTGGCAGACAGGATGTATGGACGACTTGCTCGGAGATGACAAAGAAGCGAGAGAGAGCAAGCGGTGGGAGGAACGAAGTCCGTTCTGCCTGTGATTGCCACTTACTGGAGACTTCATGTTCGTGTCAAAATCCTTTTGTGTGAATTGGATAGAAGCCAGACGGCAGAGGAAGTGTGAAAGAAAGTAAATAAAAATGTGAGCTCTTCTGTCAGGGATGGAACCGGGGTTTCAATTCCAACCTGAGCCACAATAAGACCATCCACTTGGAAAAACAGGAAGGCACACGCCACGTAGCGAAGGAGAACAATTAAGAATAAAAAGCGGTTTGTTTAATTTGGGATTTATTAAAGACGTTCAAGTCCGCTGTCCTCTTTTTTTGATAAAAAACAAAAACAAAACAGGAAACGTTGTACTCGCCAACGGCCGGAGGTTTACAATCTGAACTTTGTCGCACCTTACAGACCTGTGGTCCTCAACCCAACGTCACCCCCCCGGTGACAAGCAGTGAGCCAAATAGCGGAAATTTCTCAAATATCTTCCGGCGGCGTAGCACGTAAACAGCACGGACAAGAAGGAAAGGTGCATTCATGGACATCAGGTCATTACATTACAGTCGTCCCTCGTTTGTTGCGGTTAATTGGTTCCAGACCCGCTGTGATAAGTGAATATCTGCGAAGTAGGATTCCTTAATTATAAATGGAATATTTTCGGAGTTAAAGCATAGAAAACCTGTTTAAGACTTTTTAAAAATGTTTTTTTTAGCATTATTAGAGCCCACCAGACATGAAATAACACTCCTATAGCCACTTTTACACTTGTATGACCCAATATAGTTGACATAATAATAGAAAGTAAGACGTTTTAAACATAAATAAGACATTATTTAGACACACTGCTAACTGATGCTAACACTCAGCAACTCTACAGTAGCTAGCACTTCCCAGGCCCCGCCTCTTAAAGGCGCACACGACATCAGAGATGTTACACTACATATAACATCATCTAAATGCCTTATATTTGTATTTTGGTTGATTTAGCCAGTGATCATTTAATAATTAACAATAATTACCCAATTAACCAATTTTTGAAAAACCACGATGTAGCAAGGGACGGCTGCAAAGACACGTGACCGAACCAGTCACGACCTACCAGTTGAGAACCGCCGCTCTAAAGCAGCGGTTCTCAGCTGATCTGGCTGCGGGACCCACCGGCACCCCTCAATGACAAGAGGTGACCCAAACTGCAAAAGTTTTACTCAATCTTCTCAAATACCTTATATTTAAAGGTACTGCTTGCGACACAACATGAGCTGCAGCGGTGAGACGCTGTCACACTCTTTATGGCGCGCTCTCATCCAGCAGATATCTGCAGCTGCGTGTCGCAACCTACTGAAAACGACTCCACAACGTACCAGTTGAGAATCACTGCTATAGACAATGTAACTGGTTTTTCGGTGTGTTGCTGTGTTTACATATTTCACGTTGAAATCATGAATATCCATCCGCCCTGTGATTGGCTGGCGACCAGTCCAGGGTGTCCCCTGCCTCTCACCCAAAGTCAGCTGGGATAGGCTCTAGCATGCTGAAGCGGCGTTGAAAATGGATGAATGGATAATGAATATTCCCGATGTACTAAAGATTTGTAAAAGACCGGCTTCCTTGTAACTCCAACCCGCGGTTGAATCAGATAGGCCGATATGATAAGATAAGAATCATTCAGTGTGTTAGTAATGTACTTCAAACCTTTATCTGTGGTACTGAATTCCCACTTAATGGAGGGATTTTATCTGTGCCTCCATTAAAAAGCAATGAATACGACATGAAGTAAGAATAATTACATTGCTTCTTCTTTCCAGGAGTTCAGTTACAGAGAGATTTTGCTGCATAGGGACGAGCAGAGCAACCTATTAATTGGGTAGAATTTGGTAGATTGTGCGGTTATGATTGATTTAGCGGGCCTTCGCTCATTTTGGACAAGACTGCAACCAGCAGAAGGGCTCTTTATTATACAGTTTGTGGTCCAAATAAGTGTTGGTTTCATTTTGTGCAGCGGTATTATATGAATGATGCGTTATAATAGTTGTGGTATGTGCGTATGAGGTTAAGAAGCAAAAGTACGATGGCGTCTACTGTACGGAGTTGTATCGACAAGCTACACACACAGTCCCATTATCATGCGTTTGTAAGCGGGGCTGAAAAGGTAGCGCCGAATCTATCTGTGGCGGTCCAAATGTACTGTATTTGTGTCGGGCCGCCTGAAATAAATGAATGAGTGGGAAACACTGAAGTCATGTACAGTTGGGATTAAATGGCATCCTTTCCAGGCGTCATCATTGTACTCAATACAAAGCTGTCACGGAAACAGGAGTTCAGAACATCCAGTCTCCCATCCCATTCCAATTATAACAAATAACGGATGCTTATTTTTTTCTTCATTTCTGTCTGTCTTGTGATATGGAAATTGATTTTCATGGAATATAATATTGTATTCCTGTATTTTGTGTCTCCCCTTGATGGTGACAAGATGGACGCTGATAGGCTGTATGTTGTATTCCCCTGCAGGTGATGATACTGTACTTCCACCCCAGTGTCTTCCGCTGCATCCTGCTGAGATGGGTACGCCTGCTGGGTTTCGCCATTATGTACGGCACCATCATCCTCAAGCTGTACAGGTAAACTCGTTGCTAATGTCCTATATTTAGTTAAAAAAACGTTGCTTGAATATGCCAATATACATGCCTCCGTAATGATGACGATGACTGTTATTATTTATATGACTTATGTTATTATTAATTATAAAATAATAAAAGCCTATTGTTGCGTGGTACTAGTGAGTCATTGGAAGGCGTGTCGGTGGGATTGAGGAAGTCTTTCGAAGTATTCCTTCCACCAGGTTCACAGCATCTGGAGTCCAGGTCAGAAGCACACCATCCCCACCATACACTTCCCCCTCCTGGGACGGCAAATGGTGGTCCACAATCTCTAAGAAGCTGTATGGAAGTCGTTTTCCATGGCTTCTCTGAACTCCTCCCGACCTCCACAGCTGCAGACCGCTTGGCCTGCTGGTACCTGTCAGCTGTCGCCGGAGTGCCAGGTGCCAAAAGGACTCCTTCTTCAGCTTGACGGCATCCCTCACTGCTCTGGGATTACTTCTACAACAGGCACAGACCACCTTACACATACCACTTCCTTTCTGATCAGCCGCCTCCACAATGGAGGCACGGCCCACTCGGGCTAAATATCCGCTGCCTACATGGCAGAAGCTCTCCCGGAGGTGGGAGTCGAAACTCCTTCTGACAGGGAACTCTGCCAGATGTTCCCAGCAGATCCTCAAAAGTGCTTTTGGACCTGCCAGGTCTGACTGGCCTCCTCCCCCACCATCGGAGCCAACTCACCACCAGATGGTGATCGGTTGACATCTCCACCCCTCTCTTCACCCGAGTGTCCAAAACATGTGGCTGCAAGTCTGATGACACGACCACAAAGTCAATCATCTAACCATGGCCCGGTGTGTCCTGGTGCCAAGTGCACACGTTATGCTTGGACATGGTGTTATGGACAATCTGCGACGAGTTCAGAAGTCCAATAACGAAGTACCAGATCAGAAGGGCCGTTCTTACAGGTTTCACTGTCGCCGCCGACATGAGCGTTGAAGTCCCCCATCAGAACATCGCCACCCAACTCGCTCTGCACCTCGCATGAGCGGTGAGCTCATGGGAGTTTAATATTCTACAAGTCACATCACCCGTAGAAAGTTGCACCCACAGCCTGCAGAGGCTGTGGGTGCAACTTTGTGGATGCCATGGGAAGGCCCAAAGTAAGTTCACTCATTCATTTTTCTGTATATTCAAGTTCAAATATGATAGGGGGTGGCGTTTACTATCCTGTAACCTAATTTTTTTTATGTTATTTATTTATGCAAAGTAATTTATTTACGCACTGTAATGTGCTTAGTGTCAACATGCCGTGTGGCTATATTTCACGTATTTGCTAATTCTACGCCAAAAACTCACTCCAGTTGCTTAAATTAATCATTTTGGCTTAGGAAACTCATACAACAATTAAAAATAGCTGTCTGAGATGGGCTAACACACATTCTGAGTAGTTCAATATGTGTGTTAACAGATTTAGAGCAACTGACGTTTTATCTTGGTGGAATGGCCCAGAACTACACTATTTCAGAATAAGAGCTGTGTTTAAAATGTTGACTTGTGCAGCCAAATCAAGCATCCAAAGAGCCCATTTCTCCAGTTCGTCTTGGTCTGCACACTGGTGCACACACATCACCAAGCATCTCATTTAAATTTCACATCATGTCTATCTTCTGCTGCCTTCGACTGCTCAGACGCACACTTCCTGTGCATGTGTCAGTCGAGGGAGGTCAAGGCGGTCAGAGTGTTCTCCAATGTTCGCCAGTGTACCAATTTGATGTACTTCCGTACTGGCTGGCTGGCTGGCTGGCTGTGAAGTGCGCCCCGGGGTGGGGGTGAGGGGGGGAGGGGGGGGACCTCTTACGAGCCGCTCCCAATGACTGTCTGCATATCTGCTGCGGCTGATGATCCTATCTCCAAGTCCATATGGCTCTTCACCTCCAGTATTGGAAAAATCCATTAAATTCATTTTGGCTGATGTGTTTGAATTCTCTTTCCAGATGCAATATTGTCTTGTGGAAGCAGTGAAAAGAACAAATTATACAGTAAATAAACCGCCTCTACCAGCTGAGCCCCATGAGGAATTTCCAATTAGCTAAATCCGTCTTGTTGGTAAAAAAGCAAACACGTTCTCTTGTTAGTTAATTCCTCCTTTAAGCGGTAATCCCTGCATTTGTCCCTTCAACACAAAATATATTACTCTAATTCAAGTAAACATCCACAAAAAACAATGAAGGCGTTGTTCATCCCACTGTGCATGCTGACAAAGATGTCTTGTCTTCTCTTCTCGCGCCCTGCAGAGTGTTAAAGGTGTTCTTGTCACGCACTGCCCAAAGGACGCCCTACATGACCAGCTGGCGAGTCCTGAGGCTGCTGACGGTGATTCTGCTGGTGGTGCTGTGGTTCCTGGTGGCCTGGACCTCAGCGGTGTGCCAGAACCCTGAGCTGAGTCGGGCTTTAATCACAGCTGGCTTCTCACCAGAAGGACTGCAGTTTCGTATGTGTCTGTTAGACCGCTGGGACTACATGATGGCTGTTGGTGAGTCACTTCATAATCACCTAGCGTCAACAGGTCAGTTATTTGGAAGATTTTGCGTTTTTATGTGACATTTTAGGGTGAGGGTGTCCAAACTTTTCATTTTCGTGTATCATATACACTCCTGATCAAAATTTTAAGATCAAAATTGCAAGAATTTACATTTTGCACTGTTGGATTTTAAGGAGGTCCTAAGTAGAGATTTATAATTCAAAAAGAGGAAATGGGAGTGAGACAAAAACATTTTGAGTAAGCAATTTATTGCAAACAAGCATTAAAGTGAAATAGGCTGTTCATCAGCGGATCAAAAGTTTAAGACCATAGCTAAACACACAGACGAGGGCCTTCAGTCATGAGGGATGCCCCCTGCAACATCTCCACATAGCCAGCTGCCGTTTGACGCCCCTGCACAACCTGAAGCTCCATTGTTCCATTGAAGGATCCTGATCCCTCCACTGTGCCGTGTGTAAAACATCTCCTTGTCATGCCGGTAACGTTGGAAGCCATCAGGGCCGTCAAGGTTCCATTTTTTCTCATCAGAGAATAAAACCTTCTTCCACATTTTGATGTCCCATGTTTGGTGCTCTCGTGCAAATTCCAAACGAGCAACTTTGTGGCGTTGAAGGAGACGAGGCCTTTGAAGCTGTTTTCTTCTTAAAACCCTTCTCTCACAAATGCCGTCTGATGGTTATTGGACTGCACTTGGAACCAGTGACAACCTTCATTCGGGTCGAGGATGGTCCCGTGTCTTGACGGACAGCCAACCGGTGATTTTTTTTGGGGTCTACCACTTAACTTTTATTGTTCCATAACCTTTAGGATGTTTGAAGAAGTTTCAAAAGACTGTCTTACTGCGTCCAACCTCAGCTTATGCAGCTCAACAATCCGACTGCGTTCAAAGAGAGAACGCTTTTTCGCCTTTGCCATCAAGAGATCATGACTGAATACCTGACAGAAAATGACATTGAATCCACATTTTTGCCAAGATTTTGGCTTTTCAAGGCTGTGGCCTTAAACTTTTAATCAGCTGATGAACAGCCTATTTCACTTTAATGCTTGTTTGCAATAAATTGCTTAGTCAAAAAATGTTTTGGTCTCCCTCCCATTTCTTCTTTGTGCATTTTGAAGCTCTACTTAGACCCTCCGGTGCCAAATGTAAATTCTTGCAATTTCTCAACTGGTCTAAATATTTACACCAGGAGTGTATATAATGAGATCATTTTGTTCCGTCTTTATTTATTTTTTGAGTGTTAAAGTGGTAGATTATGCTGCAAAATCATTTTCACACATTTACTGTCCCCTTATAGAAGAACACGGACTTGTGAACAAATGTACAGTTTATTTTCATCGCTTCCTGCGAGCTCCCAGATAGTGTCTTCTCATACTCGCCACACATAGCTGTCACATCGTGACAAACAAGTCTTGGCAGTATCCTCGTGCACCAGGTAGCAGCCCTCACAGCGCTTTGAAAAGTTATTCACCAAGCTGAGCGTCACTACTCACTTTTCTGCCCATTGCTACAGAATGCCTCCCAAAACAGAACTCCTGGATCCTTTAAAAATGAATCAATAGCCTTTGTTGTATTTGTAAGGTGCTCAAAGGGGAGCACAAGCATGCATCATCTCCTATTGCATGAGCCCAGTGGGGTTTTATTCCCAAACAGATCTAACGGGAACAATGTTTGCCATTAACTCAAACCTTAGCGTCATTCATCAGGCTAAATGTGGGTGCTCTTCCCTCCAGAACTGTTAGTAGAAATAAAAACGGTGTCCGCAGAAACGATCGTATACCAAAAAAAACACAAACACCATAAAGCCAATGCAACGGGAAAAGGCTGCAAATGCCAAAAACAAATACGAACCCCCAGCATCAGAGAAATGCGACAAGGTCACAGAACAAAACGGAAGTTAGCCACGCTACCTGGGGCGCCAGACCTAAGGGATATCCCCCTTTAAAGACATGAGACCATTGTAATGAAATTCTTTGTCTTTGTTAAATAATTGCCGTAAAATTGGTTTCTAGTGTAAAATATTATTTCTTAATTCTTTAAAGGCAGATATCCCTCAGGTCTGGCACTCCTGGCTGCCTGGCTAACTTCCTGTTGCATTTGTTTTATCGCTGTACTTTTTGGCCTTCCTGTCAGGAAAGCATGGTTTGTTATTGCATTTATACTGTAAAATCCACCCACCCATCTGATGCACACTGACTTGCTATAATTGTCTGCTTGAGGCTAGAGGCATCTGGTCTCCAAAACACGTCCTCCACATGCTTACCACCTGATTGAAATAGCCTTGGGTGTCTGGGCATGCGAGTCTGCCCTTCATCGTCGCTGCTTACCCCACTCCTTGAATACATGGTTTTACATTTCAGCATGAACAGTCAGACATTTTGTCGAGAAGCCGCCGGTCTCCTTTCATTAAATTGTACCTCTCATCACTCTCAAAGCACTTGTCTCGTCTCTCATCTATTTTTGAGCCAGCAGCAGATTTTCCCTTGACACGTTCTATTCTTCTTGCCGATGAGTGGTCTGCGTCTTCTGGTGTTGCCATTGTCCTTTGTGTTTATGGAGTCTTCTACCAGTAGTAGACAGTGACACCTCCACTCCTGCCCCCTGCAGGTTGTTGCTGATGTCACTAAGAGTTGCTTTAGGGGCTTCCGTTACATCTCTCACAGTGTAACTGTCATCAACTTGTGACGTTTTCCTTGGTCTACCTGTCCCACGTCTGTTCCTTAGCACACCGGTGGTTTCTTTTTCCTTCCAGACATTCCAAATGCTTAGTAAGTATTATTGTTTGCTGCGAGAGTTGTGAAAGCGACAATGTTTTGCTTATATACTTCTCAGAATTTACCAGTCATTTTTCCCAACTGGTACAATGGCATATAATGCTGCTTCCTTGAGCGACTACAGTGGGAACGTCTGTCATGCTTGCTGGTGTGTAGGAGAAAGGAGGGCTGAGGATGCTCGGCAGATGAAAGAAAGAGAGAACCTCACACACCAGGCACTGTCAACGGAGTGACTGACGTTAAACACGACGATCCCTCCATATTTGCATGTGTGCGCTGTGTGCAGGAGCAGGAAATGAGGGAGCCTGCCGGTTGCTGTGACAACCATGGAGGACACATTGGTACTGAGGCTACGCTTCAAATAGGAAACACCCTGCAAAGCTGCTTGTGAACACTCGAGCAGCTCCACATGTCGTCTTGATGATGAAAATAAACACGAAAATGACCTTGTGGTGCTATGTCCAACGTGAACACTCCTCTGTCTAAGAAGCAATACGTTATTTGGGACTGAACAACAGCAAAACAGCATACAAGCATTTATTTGATTTATCGTGCACGAGGAGCTCCCCGGACATCCCGAGACTAAGTAGCGTGTAATTTAATGACATATAGTCATAAATATTAATAGACTGTAATCACTGCAAATACTTTATGTACTCTTATAGACCTCACGCTGGAGTTAATGGTGCCATTTGCGGTCTATAAGACATAAATCAAGACCCTATACCATATGCGTTACCTGCTCTTTTGCCATTTTTGGGGATGGTATGGTATGTTTTTGTTTATAATGTTTTTTGAAACAAATCAACATATCTGACAAGTAGTAGGAAGAAGCAGATCTTCTTTAATCCCACCCCGTCTCATTCATTCACACCATATCTTCACTTCCTGAGTGAAACGAAAGGAAGGTGATAAGAAGACATAAAAATAAGGATAACATAAGATTAAAATGTAATGAAAGAAATCAAATATGAAATAATTTGTAATAGTAAATAGGAAGTTCGAATGAGTGGAGGCGTCAAATAAAACAGGTAAATCAAACACATTGAGGTGAAATAGATGAATACTCGAGCAAAACTGAGGCTGAATTTTTATTTTATAATTAAAAGAATAATAATTTAAGTCATTTCTGTATACAGTGGTTCCTCGTTTGTAGCGGTTAATTGGTTCCATTCAAATTAATGTTTGCCATATAAGATTCAATGTTAATAAATTGAATATTTTCGTAGTCAAAGCATAGAAAACTTATTTATGACTTTCTAAATATGGGTTTTAACATTATTAGAGCCCTGTCGACATGAAATTACACCAGTATAGTCACCTTCACACTCCTATTATTCGTTGTTTACACAACATTGCACAACTCATACGCTGCAGGGACTCGAAAGCTGGCGAGCTAACCAGTTAGCCTCAAATTAATTTTTTCTAAACTTTAGAAGCCAAAAACTTACCATTTCCACACGGAATAGGAGGAGAATTTTTTTCCACTCTATCATGTCGGACATGCCATGGCTGACTTCACAACTCCATAGATAGATACTTGTAGATACTTTATTAATCGGAAAGGGAAATTCACTTTTCCAGCAGCTCGGCAAAAATATCATAATGAACTTAATCATGCAGTGTTAAGGTAATGTAATGTAAGGTAATTTTGTCTCAGTGTTTCGTACTGCCCCTTAATTAATTACTTTCTGAAAAAACGCAATACAGTGTTTCTTGTGTCCAACCTCGTAGATTGATCATTAAAATTCAAATGAAATTTGAACTGTGAGAGTGTTTAAAGAAGAGAGAAATGTGAGAAAATGTTATTGCCCGTCTGAGAAAAGTGTATAAGTGCATGGTGAGGTGTTTTACAGCCTAAATATATATATAACAATTGTATAAAAATTTGAGTTGGCTACTTCGCAGATTTCACTTATTGCAAGGTATTTTGTGAACCTATCCCCCGTGATAAACGAAGAACACTGTATTTCACCTCTATGCTACTAAAATGGCATTATTTTTCCGCATAATAGTTTGACGTTATTCTCGTAAAATTACAAAATTTTCCTTGTCAGAATACAATTTTTTTCTCTTCATTTTTTGACTTTCTTCTTGTAAAATTACTGCTTTTTTCCAACTTTGCTTTTGCTGTTTTTTTTAGTGTCTTTGTTAGATTGTATTTTTAGAATGAGCCGCGGGCCGATAAAAAAACGGCTGCGGTTCACAAATGGTCCCCGGGCCACACTTTGGACACCCCTGCTTTAGTTCCATCTCAGTAAGAGTGTGATTGGTTGTTTGTCTATATGTGCCCTGTAATCGGGTGCGCTGTAGTCAGCTGGGTTAGTCTTTATCTTACCAGTGACCCTCAACAGGATAAGTGGTATATAAAAATAAAAATAATTTCTCCATTGTTATACAGGACAGGTATGTGTTGCTCACTCTGGAAAGAAGCTTGAGGTGTAGATATAACAATATACTGAAAAACATTACAGTAAATCAACTTGGTTTCTTTTGCTTCCCAGCGGAGTTCCTGTTCCTGTTTTGGGGCGTCTACCTGTGCTACGCTGTCCGAACAATCCACTCGGCCTTCCACGAGCCGCGGTACATGGCGGTGGCAATCTACAATGAACTCCTCCTATCGGCCGTCTTCCACATCATCAGGTGGGTGCAAAACTGGTGCGAAATGTATCGATGTCACAACAAAGGCGAAGTTCAGCTCCATCGTTGGGATAATGAGAGTGTCAGGTGAAGTAACACCATGGAATGACGTGGACCACAGAAGCAAACCAGAACCATCCCAAAAAAAGGAGTTTCCCCTGAGTAAATGAGCGCTACATGATTAATTAATTTATTTTTTGTCCGATTGGCCGGCGACCAGTCCAGGGTGTACCCCGCCTCTCGCCCAAAGTCAGTTGGGATGGGCTCCAGCATACCCCCGCGATCCTAATGAGAACAAGCGGCACAGAAAATGCATGGATATAATAATGATAATATATATACAGTATTAAAAATCTGTCAAAAAAAAATCTGACATTTAAAAAAATAATTTAAAATGTAAATATTTTTTAAATTATAATTATTTATAAATATATATAATACATAATATTATGTATAAAAATTAAAAAAATCATGGAAAATAATAAAATATGAATTTTTTAAAAATGATAAATGTTAGACACGGGCATAGACATTTTGATTATTGATTTGATTATGATAGACATTTTAGGCAGCTTCATTCCCTCAGACAAAATGGGCCAAACAAGACGTGTAACTGATGCTGAAAAGTCCAAAATTGTAAAATAAATAAAAAAAATAAATACAAATCTTTCCAAAAGATGCAGCACTCTTGAAATTGCTAAGACAGTGGAGTATGATCCGAGAACCAACAGGTCACAAGAAATGAAAAGGAAGCAAATGAATGTCCAAAGATTTAAGAAGAATCAAGGTGACGGCATCAAGAAGCCCTTACTTATCTTTTGGTGCCTTCAAATACCTGTACTACAAGTACAACCTACCTGGAGTGGCCAGAAGTGGAAGGTGTTCCGCATTCAGAGACACTGACTGGATCAGCAACGGGCACAGAGCTCCACTTCCAATCAGACGCCAGCAAGGACTTGTAACGGGTGCCAGCCTGTGTGGCTGTACGGATGTAATTCCTTAAGAGTCACGCTGGACATTGAGTTGAGCGTCCGGACTTTTAGCATGGCGGCTAGCGCTCTCAACTCTCATTCTGCGGACCTTGGTTCAAGCCATCGGGGCTGAACCAGGCAGGTTACAGACTGCTATTATCAAAGATGATCTTGTTGATGATGGACTTCAACCCCACATAATAAAATTGGTACTGAGATGTTTAACATGAGCAGCGTTTCCCAGGAGTCAGTGGGACAAAAAAAGATGTTCTTTAAATTCATTAAAAAACTCAAGGGTCCAGTGTGCGCAGATTTATCATTACCGTGGTTATAAATCATGCTGTGCTCACTTGCCTGATGGTTCTGGTTGGCTGTGGACCAGAGATAAGCCCGGCTTGCTTAGCGTTTGACACACACACACACCCTCACATGCACGCAAACAAAATCTGGGATGACTTGTATTCACATTTTGCACTGAGGGGTTGTAACCACATTGTAAGTTGAGAATTAAAATCAAAACAAAAGAAACGGGAGCAAGAGACAAAAAATGGAGAGTCTGTAGTTTCAAAAGTCAAACACCATGTTAACTCATTCAATCCCAGCCATTTTTCAAAAGACAGTGATCTTTCAAGGTGCGCAGAACATTGTGTTCTATGGCTATATAAACATGGAACCTACCAAAACAAAGATTAGACTCCTGTCTTTCATCAGAAAAAAAAGTTTGTTTCCACCTCTTTCCGTTCTTTAGTAATCAGCAGTAGAACGTAGGTAAGTTTCAGGAAAATATCAGTTGCCAACTAAAAAAAGGGAGAAAACCAGCTTTTTGTGAAAAGATACATTTCAAGCATAACTTTCTTTCACTTTGACACGAATATGTTTTGCCTTTGTGACAGCTCAAATATCTAAACAACTATACCACAACATAAACGACACAAAAAAAGGGCTGTTTTACATCAAAATAACAATTTATTTACAAATATAACACCGTGAACTCTTTACAGTTTTCACTTTTCCAACTAAACTGTGTGTGTGCACGTGTGTGTGTGTGCATGCGTTAGACTTTCCCTACAATGCATAACCTTGTGCACGCTACACTCGTCCGAGCTCTCTCACTTCCTCCTTCCTGTCATGTGTGATCTTGCCATCTACATGATCTCTGCCCAGCTCTTATCAAATGCACTTCTGCCACCTTGTGGCCGTTTTTTATGGCTTAAACTTGCTCTGAAGTGAAATGCATTAGTGGAGAGTTGCGTCATCACCTCTTCTCGCCTCTCGCGCAAACAACTGTAAATGACGTATAAATACGTTGTTGGGATCGGGCGTTGGAGTTTATAAAAATGTAGGACTACGTCTTTGGTAAGGAATGAGTTAATAAATTGTAAACAAGGCATCTTTCATTCATATGATGCTCCCAAAAGCACATGTTTGATTGGAAGCCATGACACTTATTCAAAGCTGAGATTGTGACACTGACTTGGTTGGCACACTCATCTTTTACTGGAGGGCACATGAAGTGAACGTTAGATGACAGCGGTTGATTACGGAGATTGCATTGGCCTATTTTGCTCTCTGCATGAAATCACACACACACACACATACACACGTACAAGAGTAAGTAGAGGATGTTATCTTTGACATGCTGATGAAAAATATAGCCACTTATTTTAGCCCATTTAAGGGTTTTCATCTGGTTTGCACATTGTGCGCTACGGGGGGAGATCCCGTGTGGCTTCTTCGGGCTGGGCCCGGCCTGGCTCCAGGGCGAGGCCCCGGTATCCCACGTCCGGGCGAGGTGCGGTCCCTCCTCTTGTTTTTATTCATAGGGTCTTCTGAATCACTCTTGGTCTGGCTTGACACCTAGGACCTGCTTGCTTTGGGACACCCTACCAGGGGCATATAGCCCCAGACAACAGAGCTCCTAGGATCACTCGGGCCCTCAAACCCCTCCACCATGATTCACGAGTTTTTTTTTGTTTTACTTTTCTTGTTCAATTATATTTTTAAATTCAAAAACAACAGCTGCATGCCGCACTGTGGACACCCCTGATTTAGCGTCTCCATGCATTGTTTTGGAATACCCGGCGAAAAGCAGTGTTCGCTGAGATTCAATTGGTGGTGTGCCATGAGGTTTTTTTCAATGTCAGCTAAATGAAAGTTGGGTAAGACTGTAATATGACATTACTGATCATCAACCCTATTCTGATCACAGCCCCTAGCTTGTGTTTTGTTCTGGGTTGTCACCTTCAATGTACAACAATGCTCAGAACACGCAACAGCTCACCAAATGATGCAAACATGAGGACACCAAACCAGTCGTCTGTTCCGGAAACATCAGTCAACAGCGCTTGCTCGCCTTTAAAGTGACGACCAACAACGCATAAAACTTGCATCACTCCCCATGCGCCATCTCCCGAAACATTAAACAACTTCTAAATGCACACACAGTAATTGAAAAAAGCCAACATATAATGTCCAGGTCTGACCTGGGTTTCTTTTAGCTGAAACACCACACCTTCCATCTTCATGCAGTCCTACTTTATTTACAGCTTCTGTAAACAGACAAAGGAAGCACTGCCGGCAGGCATTGATTCACAAACAGGAAAAGCTCTCTGTTTATCTACTTAAAACTTTCAGTCTTTGTGTTCCGGCAGGTTCTCTCTGGCACCCGGCCTTCACCCTGACTGGATGCTGATGCTGATCTTTGCCCACACACATCTAACTGTCACCGTGACTGTGGGTCTGCTTCTTGTCCCAAAGGTATGCTTCCATATCTGCGGCTAATGAGCGTCTGTCCACCCCCAGTTCAGTGGCCTGAGACGCTCTTGGGAATAGTTTGAGGTAGTTTATTGCACCACACAGTACACCATCTCAGGTTTATATACTTGTCTGTGGGTACATCATTGCTGTTTTGTGGTTGACTACTGCCTGCTATTAGAAAAAAAAATAACGTCAAAAATATTTCATCATGTTTTACCAGAGGTGTCACAAGATCCCGCGAGATTAAAACGTGAAGATTTCTCGTTTTGCTTATTGCTTATCCTTCAATTATTGCTTCAATTATTGCAAGCCTTGTCGCTATCATGGAATAGTGTTTAGAATAGAATATGTAAACAAGACATGACTTACTCTGTCCTGTGGCAACTTTGACGTAGTTGTCATTCTTGTCTTTTTTTTTTTTTTTTTTTGCCTGTGTACCGGCTGGTATTATTTCGCCGGTGAAGTAACAGTCTTTTTCAAAATGCGTTTAGACCGTACTTTCATGCCAAATGCTTCTTGTGAAGGTGTTCCTTCAAAGCGGACATCAGTGAAATGAACATGCAAAAAAAAAATGAGTAGGCACCACAGGAAGTACTGTACAGAAAAAAATAAAGTTAAAAAAAGGAACAACAACAAGGACCTTGACGGTGCTAACATGTGTGAGTGAATATTATGTCTTATTTTCTCTTATGTTTACTATATTATATAGGAATATATAAGAATGTTATTTCATGTCAAGAGGCCTCTAATAAAGTTTAAAAAAAAACGTATTTAGAAGCTCATAAACAAGTTTTCTATGCCGTAATTACACAAATATTGGATTTATAGATAAGGAATCCTACTTTGCGGAAATTCACTTATCACGGTCGGGTCTGGAACTGAATGAGGAATGACTGTAGTCATCCAATGAGATCCCGTTGCCATTTCTTCTTCACTGTTTGATGATATTTATTATTATTATTATCTCCATGCAGCTCTGAGTGGTGGCGTGGTGTGGGAGGGGTTTGGGGAGGGGGTGATCGAACCTGGACCAATAACAACCAAGTAGGCACAGCCGAAGGAAGGAAGCTGCTGAATCTGAGAGGAGAAGAATGCAGATTTACCCAGTGTACAACTAAATAATTACAGTATTTTGTGAAACGAATGTTACTGTAGTGCCCCCCACTGGGATTCATACTCATTTTCTAAATGAGAAGCACAGAACCCCTTTAATGTCCTGTAATGAAAGTTAGAATCAATACAGAGATTTACGTTGTCGCTGCGCCTTCATCAATCATCTTAAAATCAATTGATGGAAACATGCTGTATATTCACAGTGCCTTTGACCCTTTCAAGACGTCTTAGTCATGACTGTAATTTCGCTAAACTCTCCCAGGGGTGTCTTTATACGCAGTCTCTTATGTCTGATGGAAAACATTTAATTGTCCCGCTGCGAGAGAAAAGCAGCGCACCATCGACGTTTTTGCTTCTTTTATTCGGTCTTAATTAGGCTCTTCAGACGTTCCAGTCAGTCGAGTACGCTGGGATAATGAAGCACAACGGGAGGCTGTTAAGCTCACACGCCGGCTGTTTCTCAGTCTGGCCTAAATATTTGGCCACGCTTTACTCTCACTTTCTCTGCTCAAGCATAACTGAATCATTGCGCCATCATCTCCGACTCTGTCTATATATGGCGGGGGTGTCCAAACTTTTTCCACCGAGGGCCACACAGTGAAAAATGAAAAGACTTTGATATTTTGTAAAGCAACACATGCAAATATGCTAAGAAGTTAAGAAAGAACTGCATCTCAGCTTTGTGATGAGGTGAAAAATGCTATTATTAGTGTCAACTTCACTCTCTGCTCTTTTTCCCCTCCATTTAAAATTTTTTCTGAATATTTCAACTTTCTTCTTAAATAATTTATATTTTTTGTAATATTTTGACTTAATAATTTAATTTCATAATATTAGAGTTTATTGTAATGCAAAATGCAACATTTTTCTCTTAATATTTTTTCTCCTACATTTTCTTCAGTTCTTTTTTTATTTATTTCTGCTGCTGTTTTTTTTTAAACTTTCCAAATAGTTTGACTTTGTTCTTGTCAATTTTCTTCTCATAATTATGACTTTATCCCCATAATATTTTGACTTTATTCCCATGTCTCAACCTTTTCCAAAAATGAGAACTTTGTTTTGTTTTGCTTGTTTCTCATATTACGACTTTCATTTAAAAAAATAATATTTCATATTTCGACTCTGTGCTACTAAAATGACATTTTTCATCATTATGAGTTTATTCTTGTAAAATTTTAACTTTTTTTTGCTAGAATACAACTTTTTTCTCAATGTTTTGACTTTATTCTTGTAAAACGACAGCTATTTTTTCCATTAAACATTTTTTTTCCAACTATGTCAACTTTGTAAATTTTCTTCCCGTAATTATGACTTTATTCCCATAATATTTTGACTTTATTCTTGTAACATTCTCATTTTTTTCACAACCAGATTTTCCAAAAATGACAACCTTATTAGCTGTTTGTTTTTTTCCTCATAATATTACAACCTTTTTTCTTTAATATTTCAACTTTACACTACTAAAATTATATTATTTTTCCCGATGATATTACGTTATTTTTGTAAAATTCTAACTTTTTGTCCTTAGATTGCAACTTTTATCTCTTAATATTTTGACTTTATTCTGGTCAAATTTCAGTTGATTTTTCCTTTTTTTTTTTTTTTTTTTTTAGTTTTGTTGTTAAATATTACAACTTAGAAAAAATATCATTTTTTATTTAATATTTCAACTCTCTGCTACTAAAATCATACAACTATTTCATTTTTAAACTTTTTTCTCTGAATATTTTTACTTTATTCTTGTAAAATTTCTGATGAAATTTCTTTTTTTTTTCTTATATTTCTAGAATGCAAAAAAAAACCACGGGCTACGGGCTACAAATAGCCCCTGGGTGCACTTTGGACACCCCTGATCTATAGTGGCTTAGTATCCTCATGTCCTCACGCCAAAAGGGGGCGGACATTGGCTGTGGTGTTTGAATGAGGCTCACTTGGTGCTAAAATTAAAGGCGGGCGATACTAAAAACTTTCCTATCAGTTCAGTATCAAGTAAATACAGGGTCAGTATCGATTATACCGATACAACTTTTTTTTTTTTTTACTTGGTCGGTGTTCACGATCGTGGAATGATGCTTCGTTGATCATTGATGATGATTTTAGTGATTTTTGTCTCTCATTTGTTTATCATGACAATAATCAGAATGACATTTTTGTATCAGCATGTTTATTTGTGCACATTTGAACAATATTTACTACAACGATATAAGACAATGTAACAATATCAATAAAATAATATATTGTCCTTGTGATGTCCGATAATATCGGCAGCTACTGGCATAAAAATTTGATCATTTTTTTCTGCCAATAATGATATCGCCGCACGAGTGATGACGTCTGCGGTCTGGAATGCCGTTGGATTGTAACTAGACCATTTGCAAAGACTGAAGCGCTGCGAGGGACGCTAATACCACATGGTGTGTACGTAAAATAGTAAAGATGTCCTGGAAAGAAGGAAAAACCAACAAGGAAGTACTAACAAAAAAAACATGTTCTTTGGACACACAATCAGACACAGCTTGACCTGTCACGATAACAAATTGTGCTACAAATTTTCGTCGATAATCAATTTTATCAGCATTTTGAGACCATTTTTTCATGAATTAAATGGCATAATATAAGCCGGTGTGTCTGGCTCCCTGCTTCCCTCAGCTCACTGCGGTTTTATTTGTCTTCTCTTTGATCATTTGTTGTGAGTACCATCGTCAGGAATAACTTAAAATCCAGGACACTGTGGCCAGAGTTCCTGCTGCGTTGGAGCCGTTGCTTCCCAGGAAAATGTGGACGCAGGGGGACACGGGGTGGCAAGTTGATTGGACCAGAGTTTCATACTTGGCACCTTCTTATGCGGATGTTTGTGCAACATAGAAGTGTGCAGCTTCCCAAATTGCATGATTGCCGGTATTATTTAACTGGATTCGTATTTATGAATTTATTATGACTAGCCTGTTATTTTAGTTGGCTATTGGTGATGATTTTCTAAATTAAAAATAAATATGTCACGTTCTCTGTAACTTACATTGCGTATTGCAGGATTTGTCTTATTTTGGCACAGTGTTTGTGAAATGCATTCAATGGCTTTACAGGAAAAGAATCATGATGTGCTCATTAATATTAGGTTGTGGGAAGAGCTTCTGCCGATATCGGTATCGGTTGATATCCAGATTTCCTTTTATTACATGCAATTGTGTGAGCTGGTGCAAAATAACTACAGCACCCTGATGGTGTATTTTCCTGTCAGCGCAAGACTGCAGCATCATGACCTTCATTTAATTGATTCTATCACGGGAAGTTTGCAGGAAGTTTGCTGAAGTACCAGCTCGTACGTAATCATGTCTTATTCTGTGCTTTATATTGGCAGGAATGACTCATTTGTCCAGTTCGAGCAAATTCAATTTCAGACAGGAAAGGAACTAATGTAATTTCATAAAATCCATATCACTTACTTGTTCGCTGCAGGAAACAATTGCCTAGTGCTGTCACACCTCTGATTTCCTTCTCGGCCAAAGTATTATTTTGTCAAATGATGAATAGACAGTATGTACAATAAGTGCACCTTGTTAAACCTTTTCTTGTTTTTTTTTAATTTCTTTTTATGGTACTCTCCATTTGTCTTAGTTCCTGTCCAAAGGGACTCAGGCCCGGGATGACATTGCCACTGAGGCCTATGAGGAGGAGCTGGACATCGGGAGATCTGGTTCTTACCTCAACAACAGCATCACGTCGGCCTGGAGCGAGCACAGCTTGGACCCTGAGGATATTCGGGTGAGGGATAATGAATCCAGCAGAGAGGTGAATGGTGCTATTTAAAGGGCACCTGGACAATCTATTGAGATCCACTACAAATATATACAGTGGTGTGAAAAAGTGTTTGCCCACTTCCTGATTTCTTTTTTTTTTGCATGTTTGTCACACTTAAATATTTCAGATCATCAAACAAATTTAAATATTAGTCAATGACAACACAACTGTAAACAAAATGCAGTTTTTAAATGAAGCTTTTTATTAGTAATGGAGAAAAAAATACAAACCTACATGGCCCTGTGTGAAAAAGTGATTGCCCCCTGTTATACATAACTAAGATTAATTGAGATCAGTCTGGAAAAGGTTATAAAGCCATTTCTAAAGCTTTGGGACTCCAGCGAACCACAGTGAGAGCCATACCCACAAATGATGAAAACATGGAACAGTGGTGAACCTTCCCAGGAGTGGCCCGCCAACCAAAATTACCTCAAGAGAGCAGCAACGACTCATCCAAGAGGTCACAAAAGACCCCACAACAACATCCAAGAACTTCACCTCACTTGCCTCAGTTAAGGTCAGTGTTCATGACTCCACCATAAGAAAGACACTGGGCAAAAACAGCCTGCATGGCAGAGTTCCAAGACCAAAACCACTGCTGAACAAAGGCTCGTCTCACTTTTGCTAGAAAACATCTTGATGATCCCCAAGACGTTTGGGAAAATACTCTTTGGTCTGACGAGACAAAAGTTTAACTTTTTGGAAGGTGTGTGTCCCATTACATCTGGTAAAAGTAACACCGCATTTCACAGAACATCATACCAACAGTAAAATATGGTGGTGGTAGTGTGATGGTCTGGGGCTGTTTTGCTGCTTCAGGACCTGGAAGACTTGCTGTGATAAATGGAACCATGAATTCTGCTGTCTACCAAAAAATCCTGAGGAAGAATGTCCGGCCATCTGTTGGTGACCTCAAGCTGAAACCAACTTGGGTTCTGCAGCAGGACAATGATCCAAAACACACCAGCAAGTCCACCTCTGAATGGCTGAAGAAAAACAAAATGAAGACTTTGGAGTGGCCTAGTCAAAGTCCTGACCTGAATCCTATTGAGATGCTGTGGCATGACCTTAAAAAGGCGCTTCATGCTGGAAAAACCTCCAATGTGGCTGAATGACAACAATTCTGCAAAGATGAGTGGGCCAAAATTCCTCCCCAGCGCTGTAAGAGACTCATTGCAAGTTATCACAAACGCTTGATTGCAGTTGTTGCTGCTAAGGGTGGCCCAACCAGTTATTAGGTTTAGGGGGCAAACACTTTTTCACACAGGACCATGTAGGTTTGGATTTTATTTCTCCCTTCATAATAAAAAGTTTCTTTTAAAAAGTGCATTTTGTGTTCATCTGTGTTGTCAGTGACTGATACTTACATTTATTTGATGTAAACTACAACTCTACAACTAAACTCCAACTCCAACAAGATCCAAAGTCTTCTTTTTTTTTTAGGACGAGTTGAAAAAGCTCTACGCTCAGCTGGAGGTCTACAAACGCAAGAAGATGCTCGCCAACAACCCTCACCTCCAAAAGAAGCGCAACTCCAAAAAGGGCCTCGGCCGTACCCTGATGAAACGAATCACAGAGATCCCCGAGACCATGCACATACACCGCCAGTGCAGCCGCGAGGACGGCAGCGAACACGGCAGCAACCGCAGCACTTTGAGGAGAAACCACATGGAGATGAGTCATCACGGTGAGATCTGTGGTCATGGATGGAATACAATACAAGACTTAGCAAATGCAGTACAGTGGATGCCCGCATATTCACGATTCAGCGTTCACAGCCTCCCTCAAGTTTGAGGATTTTGTTTCCTACAAAAATAGGCAATTTGTTTAAAAATGCTAAATATGTGATAATACAGGTAAAATGTACAGCAAACATGTACAGTGTTCCCTCATTTAACGCGGGGGTTAGTTTCCAACATATACCAGTGTTAAGTGAAATCTATTTTTTCATTTTTTATATATGTATTTTCATTCATTCTATATTTTTTCATTGACAGGATGTTTTTTTGTTTATTATCTGTTTTTTTTCGTTTACAGTATATGTTTTTTGTTTATTATATATGTTTTAAGGCTGTAAAACCCCTCACCACACACTTTATACACTTTTCTCAGACATGAGAAAATCTATATGTTGCGCATGGAGGGCCCTTAAAGCGCAACTTGCGCCTTGGTCCATGGGCTGAATCAGCGATGTAGTGTTTCCAAAATAAGCCTGTCTCATCCATATTAAAAACTTGTTCAGGCTCATGTCCCCCTTGCTCGATGATGGCTTTAAATGTGCTCATGTTTGCCTCTGCCACGGCATCCGCAGAGGCGGCCTCTCCGTGGTCTTGTTGCGGACAGTTAAAGCCCTTTTTGCATCCTTGTTAAAATGTAGTGCTGCTGTGGTCCTTATGTTACTTTCCTCCTTCTTTATGGTACGAACCGGAGACATTGTGAGCTTTGCCGGGGAGAAAACTAGCAAACATACAGCACTAAAGAGCCACACTGCTAGCGATCGAACAATTAGGCAAGCTGAAGGCATTCTGTACTGTACAGGGCACATGGCATGGAGGAGATGGATTGATGGTCTACAGTCCCTTAGCCGATCGGGATGCAGATCCTTAGCGATATCACTTTGGTTGTTTATGTCTGTTATACCAGTCAACCTCTCCGTTTTCCACTGTAAATTCCGGCATTTTGTCTTTCTTTCCTGTCGCCCAAACATTTAATAGTGACCCGTGACTTTCCTGTGAAAATCCTCTCCCGTACTGCAGGTGACAACGGTGACAGTACGAGCCATTTCACCTTATTTTCCAGGAAAACTGCCATTATTTTCACATGCAAATGTTGACAGGTATGATGCATTTCTAGCTTAAAACAAGTGAGTTGTAAAAACACATTCAGCTGCCTCCGAACATTTGATGTCAGCGCCATACAGGGAGTGAAATGAAGACAGGCAGTGACCTTGTAGGCCTCCTGTAAATGGTGCATGTAAAATTCACTTAGACTTCACGCTGCAAGGGCTGCAAATCCAATACTTGTCAAGATATTTAAGTCTGCACTGAGCGGGAGAGACCTCCAACTGGGAGCCACAAAATGCTTTGTTGCCAATACATCAACCTAGAAATGATATGTCATCTTAAAGTGAGAGGGAGATTTTTCATAAATGTCCAACAATCGCTTTTATTCTTCCTTTAGGAAAAGCCCGAGATGACTCTCTGAAGAACAAAGTGATAGGCTTGCAGAAGTCGCTGAGCTATGACCACGTTTGTGACCAAGATGAGGAAAATGGAAGCCAAAGTGGCTCCACAGCAGGAGACAAAACGACTCCAGTGGGAGGTGTCGGGGAGGGTTCTCTTCTGGGTTCCCTCATTGGCCGCAAACATTCCAAGAAGCAGCTGGAACCGGCCGCCCCGCCGCCCAAGCTGGAACCGGCCGAGTCGACAGAGTCAGTCCCCCTCTTCTGGAAATCAGCCAGCGTTCACAATTTAACACATGAAAAGAAACCTGTGCACCTGCGCACCTCCATCATGCAGAAGTCTCTCAGTGTGATCGCCAGCGCCAAGGAGAAGATGCCGGGGCTCGCCGGCAAGACGCAAAGTGTGGAGGACGCCAGCAAAAAAGGTTTGAAGTGTCAGGAGGGCAGGATGCTGTCCGAGGTGGATGAGACTCCTGAGCATTATCCCAAAATGATCGTGAGCCAGTCGGTGGAGTATTCCAAGACACCCTTGAAGATGGGCATCATGAAGCAGCAGGTACATTTTCAATTAGTTTACATACTCCGATCAGGGTTTTATGCTGACGATTCCGATACCGATCATCCCTGAGTGAAACTGAGAGCAGTCAGCAAACCCGGTGTCTTCCACTGCTGGGAGAGGCTGCTCGTCTAGTCTGGTGAATTCAATCATTTTTCGGGTTATTTGCTTTAGACTTCTGACTGTCAAGCACATACGGGCGAATGTTGTCCAGCGTTTTAGCTACATTAGCTGCCGTTTGACTGATGATGGCAATGCAAATTTATTTATAAAGCACAATTCATACACAAAGTAATTCAAAGTGCTATACAGAAAAGAAGGGTAAAATCACTTCATAAAATCATTACATAAAGTTCCATAAAACTAAAAAAAAGATGAAAAAATGAAGAGTGCAGATGAACTACTATCAGTTGTCATACGCACAGTTGAATAGACGTGTTTTCAGTTTGGATTTGAACATTGCCAAAGTTGAGGATTGTCGCACATCTTCTGGAAGACCGTTCCAGATTTTGGCGGCATAAAACTGAAAGGCAGCCTCACCCTGTTTAGTCCTGACTCTGGCCACCCGCAGGAGACCACTCCCTGAGCTTCTCAGAGCTCGAGATGGTTCATGTGGCTCTAACATGTCAGGGATGTAATTTGCCGCAAGACCATGAAAAACCTTCTACACAAGCAGAGCTGTTTTAAAAGTCGATTCTCTAAGCGGCAGGAAGCCAGTGCAGAGACCTGAGTACTGGTCTAATATGGTCATATTTCCTGGTTCTAGTCAGGACTTGAGCAGCAGCATCCTGGATGTACTGCGGCTGTTTTACAGCTCGTTTAGAGAGCCCGGTGAGAAGGCTAGCGTGCTGGAGACAAAGGCATGGCTTAGTCTCTCTAAATCTGGTTTAGACACTACTCCCATGATTTTGGCAATGTTTATTGATCTGATCTGTTTGATGGTCACATCGTGAGCCTCGAAAACTCACCATACTCCGTCAAGTGTTTGTTCTTCGAATGCTTTATTAAAGCTTTTTAATATGCTACCCCGGTGCGATATTTTCCGTGGCATGCAAAATTGATACTCTCACAAACGGCAGGTAAGTTCCACACGGCACAGATGTTTGTTTTGGGTTTGGCATGCCTGCACAGTGTGAAGGTGGGCGGGGGACGCTCGCTAGGGGCGCTACAATAGTACGAGCCTAAGGTGATCAGCTTTTGTGGTCGGGGCTGAAAGGCATTTATGGGCATATGTCGATCACGTGCTTTTTTCATGAAAATCGGCCGATACTGATCGGTGGCCGAGCATCCCTAGTTGAAATGAAATAATGTGCTCAATTCGTGTGCACGGATCACTCTCACATCCTCAGAGAGTTAATGACAGTCATCTGTTGCCAAATGTTTGATTAGATCAGCCTCCAAATAACTGATGGTATGCTGGTTTATAATTAGTAGAGTGGCCTCTCTGGCATTGCCACGGCAACCATGCCATGTTTTGCACATCTAAAGCTTGGCATCTTTTGCTTTTGCCCTAACAAATACCATGTACTCATTAACGACTGTTAATGTAGATTAACCACAGTGGCTTAGTAAATATAATTTTACCGCTACTAGGGAGCCTGAAAGAAGAAAACTAACACAGTGGAATCCTCCCTGACTCTAACCCTAACCCTAACCCTAACCCTAATCCTCCGACTGGCTGACTGACATTCACATATGCGGTTGTCGACATAACCGAGACCAAAACTGACAATTTCTTGCACACTATTATCTAATAAAGCTGCTGGGGTCATTTTGTTTTATTATGTTACGTGATTCATGGATCACGGAGCGTTACCCCAGCATGCAAGGACATAGTGGCTGGTGTAATCAATGTAGATTAGCTCACATGGAGCGGCATGGCGCACAAAATGCAAAGCACTAAAGTATCAGAAAAGAAAGGAGGGACCGCAAAGGCTAAACACAAAACTCACAATGGCAGGTGTAAACAGGAATGTGTAAGTGTGAACTAAAGTAGAATAAATCCAAAGGAACACAAGTACAAGCATCACAGGTGAAGCAAAGACAATCAGCGACTAGCTGAAGCCCCATGAAGTAAAACTCTAATTACACATTACAAACAGGTGCGCTCCCAGCTGCCTTGAAAAAAGGGACAATAAATCCAAGAGAACAAGCAAGTACAAGCGTAAAAGGTGGAAAAAAAACAAATACAAAGAAAATTAACCAGCGACCAGCTGAAACCTCGCTGAACTTACAGTAATACAACAGGTGTGCTCCCAGCTACCTCGGACAATTTCGTTGAATCCATTCAACACGTCATCGGTCCTTTACTTGCATCACGCTCTCCTCTTCTACCTATTTAAGAGTCCTTGTCTAGCATGCCTGTAGCCAGCTATGAGGTCTAGACCCTCCATCCATTTTCTATACCGCTTGTTTTGGTCATGGGTAAGCTGGAGCCTATCCTACCCCCAGCTGACTTCAGGCAAGAGTTGGGGTACACTCTGGACTGGCTGCCAGCCAGGGCATGTATAGACAAACAACCATTCACACTCCCATTCACAGAGGCTGCGTTCCAATAGCAGTTTTAGTTGCCCTTGTTGCCCCACTGCAATGCATTGTGGGGGATATACAAATCTCGAGTCACCATCGACCGTCAGCCCTGCAATGGTAGATCTCACCAAGTTTACCTCAGCTTTTTGGAGAAATGGACCGACACTTATGATGGTGGCGAGGATTCCCCCGAGGGCAAGTGCATAGGGGAAGTCATCAAGGGCAACTCAAACTGCCGGTGGAATGCAACCAGAGTCTCCAATTAACCTAACATGAATGTTTTTGGAATGTGGGAGGAAGCTGGAACACCCGGAGTAAACCCACACACAGGGAAAGCGTGCAAACTTTGGGAACAGAGATGCCCAAACCGATATTCGAACCCACGATCTCCTGACTGTGCTAATAGCACAGGAACATGCTAACCATGAGGGCAACAATGGAATGTATTTCTTTTTTATGCTGACTTTTTTTTTTAAACTATGGTGGCCCTAAAGGGTCTGCGGAGGGAGTGCTTAAGGTCTATGGGTTAGGGGGCATGCCTCATCCTGGGCACTGGCAAACAAAGTCACTGCATGCAATGACTGTTTTTCATGACTGAGGACCTTTTGAATCACCTTATGTTTTTATTTCATTGCTTAACTAACAGGTGAGCGGCAGCCAGCCATCAATTTGCTCTGAGACGGGCAGGAACTTGTATGATGTTTCCGAAGTTTGTCCCTGGGAGATGGAAGAGCCTCAGACACCCTCCGAAACCAAGACCCAGAAACATGTTTCCATCGCCCCAGAGGAAGCCGATACAAGCCGAAGAGGAAGTAGCAGCTCTGGTATCAGCAAAAGTAGTCGGTCTCAGCAGAGACCGAAAACTGGACAGTCCCCTTCCAACAGACGCCGTTCTAAAGATAGAGGGGGGGAAAGGGAGGAGGTCAGGGAGACGAGGAAAACTCGTGTACCCAGGTCACCTCTGCCTCTCAAGCCAGATGTGTCCGCCTGGGAGTTTGACGAGCAGCCCATGCTGGAGGGGGTTTCAGAGTCCATTTCGCCAGACAGAATCCGGCGTAAAAAGAGCGTCACCCCCACTGATGGGAAGCCTAAGGCACTTCACTCAGACCACTCCAAGTCCACCGGAAGCCTTTTGCAGCCTCCCTCCTTAATGGTAGAGATCTGCCCTTGGGATTACTCCAGCCCGCCCTCTCCCAAGCAGGAGAAGACCTGCAGCAGCCCCTCCACACACAAG
The DNA here is from genome assembly GCF_027744805.1 of Dunckerocampus dactyliophorus. NCBI lineage: Eukaryota > Metazoa > Chordata > Actinopteri > Syngnathiformes > Syngnathidae > Dunckerocampus > Dunckerocampus dactyliophorus. Next base: position 4,751,845 of record NC_072820.1, read on the forward strand.
AAAAAACGGAAAGGTTCCTGCTCATCCACTCACAAACCGGAAAAGGAGAAGGGGAGGGAGAAACCCCGAGAAAGACGGAGCTCCTCCAGCAAGCCAGTGTCAGAGAGAAGGCGTATTAGCCAGTCGTCAGAGTGTGGCGGTCCGGTCTCTGAGCGGCGGAGGAGCTCCAGCAGAGACCCAGAGGGGATAGAGGTCAGGAAGGCAGAGGTCCTCTCTAGAGAGACCGAAGCCTCGCACAGCAGCTTTGGTCAGACTAAAACCTCAACTGACAGGAAGAAAGAGAGGAGTTACAAACCTGCAGTTGTTAGCGCTCCAAAAATGGCTGACGTTTGTCCCTGGGACTTTGAGGACCAAGACCGTGGGGAGAGGGCATGATGACTGAGATGTCTTGTTTTTTTATTTGTATTCACGGACTCCTGACCAATCAACAAAACCAAGAAAAGGTTGAAATGTCTGATTGAAAAGACCCAGACCCTCATTCAAGTCTGACTTGTGCACTTTTCAGGAAGTACGTGGCAATCCTTTTTTACACTGAAGGACATTCTTAAACACCTTTGATTGTGACATGGTTGAGTTAAATAATTTGCTCTATTTCTATGCTAATCATGGATAGAAATTACAATTACAGATAGAAGACAAATTGGACACAAATGTTTGGTGCATTTATAAGCAGTGTTGGGAATATCGGTGTTAGTAACGCCAATATTTTTTTACCAGTTACGGGTAATCTAATTAATTACTATTCCAGTTACTGAGTACGTGAGTAGTCTTAATTATTTACAGAACTACTTTTTACTTGGGTCATATTATTCTAAAGTAACTCTTACTTGAGGAAAATATTTGGCTATTCTACCAACCTCTGTGAAGGAGTACTAATTCAATTACTTTTTTGGGTAACTAGTAACTATAACTATTTACAAATAATTTGTCCAACACTGTTTATAAGTAATAAAGCCAGAGGGACTTTAACAACTGAAGTGTTAGGCTATCCAGTCTTCGACAACGACAGTTCTGCAGATGCATGTGTTACTTGTTTTTCCCATCCCTTTCCTTGTTTTTCAGTGAAGGAAATAAGATGCTGAATGGAAAATTTGCAATTGCAAGCTCCTGTTATGTTGCTACCAACGCAACCTTGAAGTCACTTTAATTGCTAGTCTGCACTTTTTAAACCACACTTGTTTTACTAAAAAGAATTTGAATCTTACTTGTATTTACCAGCGGATCTGTCTGCCACAAAAAGTGAATGCTTCACCAATCAGATATTGGACTATTGACAAGCTCATTACAGTCCATTAGATACTGACGGATATGAGCGGTGGAAGGAATATCCTGAGGCTCTTCGCAATCCCACTGACATACCTTCCATAGACGTAGCGGTTTCCGAAGACAGGTCCAACACCTGAGGTGTCTGAGGTAGTCAAAAAACTGCTCAGCGGCAAAGCTCTGGATGTTGAGGGACTGTCTTGGTTGACAAGTATCTCCAACATTGCGTGGAAGTCAGGAACAGTACCTCTGGATTGGCAGACCGGAGGGATGGTCCCTCTGGGACTGGAGGGTGACTGGAGAGTGTGTTCTAACTATAGGGGGATCACACTCCTCAGCCTCCCTGGGAAAGTCTATTCCAGGGTGCTGGAGAGAAGGGTACGACCGTTAGTCGAACCTTGGCTCCAGGAGGTACAATGTGGTTTTCATCCTGGTGGCAGAACACTGGTCCAGCTCTACACCCTGGCAAGGGTACATGGAGGCTTGACCAACCGGTCTACATGTTTTGTGGACTTGGAAAATGCATTTGACTGTGTCCCTCACGGTGTCGTCCTGTCAAAGGTGCTCCAGGAGTGCAGGGTCAGTGGCATGCTGCTACTTGCCATTCGGTCCTTGTTCACCTGCTTTGCATTGCCAGCAGTAAGTCAAGCCTGTTCCCGGTGAATGGTAGCCCTCGCCGGCTACCCTTTGTTACAGATTCTGTTCAGAATTATTATTGACAGAATTTTTAAGCTCAGCCAGTGCGTCGAGGGAGTCCAGTTTGAGGGCCTTAGGATGTCTTCTCTGCTATTTGCAGACGATGTGGTCCTGATGGCCTCATCAAGCTGTGACCTTCAGTGTTTACTTGGACGGTTTGCAACTCAGAACCTCCAAGTCTGAGGCCGTGGTTCTCAGTCAGAAAAGATTGGATTGTACCCTTCGGGTCGGGAGTGAGGTCTTCTCCGAGGTAGAGGAGTTCAATCAGGACGTTTAGTGTGTTAGGTTTACAGATGAATCGGTGCACCATCTGTAGTAATGTCGTCGTTGTGCTGGAGGAGTAGTTGAGGTGGCTCTGGCATCTAGGCCAAATGGCTCCAGACATCCCCCTGGTGAGGTGAGGAGGCCCCTGGGCAGACCTAGGACACGCTGAAGGGACCATGATCACATCAGACCATCAAAGCTGGTCTGGGAACGCTTCGGTGTCCTCCCAATGGAGCTAGAAGTTGTGGCCAGAGACCGAGAAGTCAGGGCTTCCCTTCTGACACTGCTGCCACCTGCAACACGGATCTGGATAGGTGGAAAAAAAATGGATGGATGGATAGATACTGATGATGCACAAAAGGGCAGACAGGTAAGAAACGGTGGGACCATTACAGTACATAGAAGCTGTGTGAAACCAGACCAAATACGTGATGAATGATGATGTTTGTTTAGAAGACGACGGGGACAACAAAATATTATCGTCCAGCCTTCTTCTGCTGTTTGTCGGCATCTTGGAAAAGCTATCGCATGCGGTATCTGTGAAGCATCCTGATGTTTATTTTTACTCGTTACAACAGTGGAATTATTAATGTTGTTATGGTGTTTGTCTCTCCTGAACCACCATTTGTGCAAATACCAACTTGCAGTCCCCGGTAATGAGTGTTGAAGCACTTACAAGTTTTTGTGTCTTTTACTATGTGCTCTTTTTAGGGGGAAAAACCCCACACATTTAAGTATTACACACTTCTTTAAAAAGCTGTCAGGAGTGAATATCACTTGTGTCACTTTTTTCACATTTCGAACGCACTTCTTAAAAATGGTTTGCTCATATTCAATTGGTTTGTTTTTCTCCTTCTATTGGGATGCAGGACATCATCAACTGTTGTGCCGCGTGATCACACACTACCCCTGTCATGAGTCATGAGTCATGTGTGCACGCGTGCGCCACGCTTGAGCATAATTCACATACAAGACAGAGAATGAAAATACTGTGAGAGAGGAGTTTTGAAATGGTTTCATGGATGACGTAATGGGCTGTTTCAGAAGTCAGCACAGCAAAATGCGTTAAATGTAGTCAATTCTTACTGATGGTTTTGCTATCAGATCTGAAACACAGGTTTTGCCCACTTCATGTACACTATTTGATGCTTGTTATATGGTTTCACTCCCAAAATGTTACAGACTGTTTTAGCGTCCACGTGGGGGTATTTATATATGGACATTCATATTCTGTTGCATGTATATACAATTAAAATGGAATATTTATAATAAAACTCACTATCACTGGTCTGGCTCTTTTTGCGCTTTAGGGGTCTATTATTATGGTTATGATTACTATTATTATTATTATTATGGTTCAATGGTGATGCTTTAATTTATTTTCATCATGCGTACACGTTGCATCGGAATACATCGCATATTACAGTTCACAATTCCGCATGTCCAAAAAGGAGTAGGAAGAAGCAGAGCTTATTTAATCTGACCCCTCCCTGTTTCACAGCAACTGCTAATAAATGTGTTCACGTCCCGTGTTCCACGTGTACCGTTTAGCACTTCTGAATAACATAAGAAAATAAGACAGTATAAGTATGTGTTACAACAGAGTTACAACTTGTGAATTAATATAAATAAGTTATTTTAGTTATTTATCCACAATAAATAAACAAAATAATTTAATAATATGATGATTAAAATTTTAAGTCAGGTTCATTGCAGTTCTCAAATTAACTAATCATGATTAATCACCATTTGCAACCATGTGTGAAATATGCCCATTTTTGACTGCATTTTATTAACAGTAAAACTGTATTTATTACAGTTCGGGACACAAGTTGATATGCTCATAAAAATGCCTGTTTTTGACACAAATAACCTGTAGTGAATGAGATGTGTTTTCTGTGTGGAAAAAAAACATCCTGCTTTCAGAGGAAAATGATTGGTTTCTTAAAAAACAAAATCTGCACATTGTAATCGCGAACGTGCGGGAATTTGCACCGATTTTGGCAATAACATTTTTTCCAACATTTTGTTCTGTCATATGCTGACAACGGCGACACCATGCTGTCCTATTATTGTGATAATAATTATTATTTGAATATAAACACTTGTCCTGAATATAATTACAGTACCTCCTTTATAGTTTTTATACTGCATGTGGAAAAAAAAAGAGCCACTTGCCTTGATTATGGCCCACATTCACTTTATGCAATATTAACACTTCCTGTATTCCATCCAGATTTGCATAATGCATTGAGAGTGCTGCATAAAGTCATATCCAAGCCTTCTGTCGGACATTTTGCATTGGTTATGGTTGCTACCGCACGTTGTCGGCTTCTATTAACGTTTACCTACCCGCGTTTCCGCTACAGGTCATTATTACTTTCACCTGTTGTCCTTCGCCCCTCCTTTTGCGTCCTTTTCGGCTGATTCAGAAAAACTGTTTTTCCACGTGCTGTGCAACGCTGCCACCCGGTGGGGGACTGGAGTCATGACATCTATAAATGAGGCCTGTCCAGCACAAACCACATCGACCAAAACAAGAAGCGTTCATGGTATCCGTATATTGTTGTCCCGTATTAATAAGTTATTGACTAAAACAGCTGATATAAATAGCCTTTTTTTTTAAAGTACGCAATGGTGACGTCACTTCTGCGGTACCGGACAGGGCTGAGTCTCTGCAGGATCATCCGACCAGACCTGACACTCCTTTTCATCATCACACACGCATCCGAACACGCAACACTTGCTTGTTGTGTTAATAACAACACAGACTGGTCAGGAGCATCATGGGTAACGTGCAGGTAGGCAAACATCCACTGACGTAATAATCTCAATTCTAATGAAGTGTGCTCGTCGTTTTGGATTTCTGAGTACTTTTTGTAACGAAAGTGTCTGTCAAATGTCTTGTTCGTTGTTTGGGGGCTAGTTGTGTCCCATTTCAGGAGTTTTGCACGCCCCTTCCTTTTAAAAACGCACTTTTTACACCTGGGCTGGCGAGCTTGTCAGCTGTGGATGTATTTAAATTCAAAGGAAAATAATAATAATAATAATAATAAACGCAACAGTAGGTTTTATTCAGCTTTCAAATCTTTGAAGTAGTCCTTTTTTTTCAAAACAATTTTTGCACAATTCAAAGGTGGAGGCAGGCAGCAGTAATAATGTGGAAAGTGTAATCGATAATGCTGCATTGTATGGAGAGAGGGAGGACGCTCTCAGCCATGACACAGCAACGTTGTGCACAACAAAATGGCCTGCATGTCACACCCAGGACCTCCACTCCCAAACCTCCTCTTGTTTCATTGGGGATGATAAATTACTCATTAGAAACGCTTTGTGGCAACGCGCGGGACGCAGTGTTTGCGCTTTAGCAGCTTGAATTAGTACGATAAGCCAATAATTGCAATATGAGCGTCTCGTTATGGGGTAAAACCACTTCCAGCGTCAATGGCAAAGCAAACTTTTACAGTCAAAAATGATGAACAAATGTTGAGTTAACTGCTTAGTGCAGCCTGGGGGCCATTTGCGACCCGCGGTTCATTTCTAGAAATAAAGTTAAACAACAAGAAAGAAAAAAAAAACTACTGAATTGGGAATAAATTGAGCAAAAAGGCACAATGTCAGAAAAATGCCAAAAATGTCAACACAAAACATGTTTTTCTAGGTTTACAATCAAGGCTACGTTTACTCTGCATCTGTCTGTGCACATTGGTTCTAGCGTGGAATGAACAGAGTGAGTGGGCTCATCTCATTCAGCCTCTTTGTGGAGGCAGGGCTACTAGCTGCTACCCTACTACCTAGCAGCTTCGTGAGCCAGCATACACGTGGATGACGGCACAAAAGCGAATGCGAGTATTTCGGTTTTAAACAAAGGAACACGGTGAGTTCATGAACACCGACGACTGACACGGACAGTTTTCTCAACTGGGGAAAAAAAGCTACAGATGGAGGTGCTCAGGCAACGGAGCCTTCGTCCCGATAGTCAACGTGTACTGAGGCGTTCGGTTGGTAAGTATAAACAAAGGGGCGCACCCACAGACAGCGTCGCTGGCTACTTTGCAAAAACATACATACAGGCAACTTCTGTGTCAAGTTAATTTTTCATACAGGTACACCGTACACTATACTTGAGTACCATCCAGTTGTTCAAATGTGAATTACACCTTTTCATGAAAATGTATGAAAAAAAAAATTATCCCCAAAAAATTGCCGATAAAATCGAATATCGACAATAATTTGTAGCACAATCATCGACCACCAAAATTTGTTATCGTGACAGGCCAAGCCAGGAGTTATTTCTTAAATTCAGTCGTGTTTCTCACCACAAGTCTCTGCTTTTCTTTTGATCACGGCTCCAAAATAACCCAAAACGGAGCCAAGTAAATTTGCAGGTGCCAGGATTTTGATAAAGAAGGCGGGAAACACTATTGAAGTCAAGAAATAAATCAGGACAAAAACGGGAAGGCGGCGTCTGTGTGGTGTCTCGATGCCACGTCTTCAAGGAAGGTAAAAGTTAGCGGCACACGATAATTATGGAGCCAATATGAGGGAATTATGACATTATACCAATAAATCCGATAACATGAACTCATTCAATACCAAAGACGTACTTATTCTTATACACAAGGTGGCAGAAGTGCATTTGATAATCTTTGATGACCTTTTCCATGTATTTGGACAGCAAGGAGGAAGTGGGAGAGCGTGGAGGAGTGTAGCGTTACGCATTGCAGGGAAATTGTAACGCATGCGCACGCGCGCACACGTCAACACACACACAGTTTAGTTCCAAATGTGAAATTGTAAATAGCTCATGGTGTTATATTTGTAAATAAATTGTTATTTTGATGTAAAACAACCCCTTTTTTGTGTCGTTTATGTTGTGGTGTAGTCGTTTAGATATTTGAGCTGCCATAAAAGCAAAACGTGTGTCAAAATGAAAGCTTGAAGTGTATTTTTGCACAAAAATCAGTTTTTCTCCCTTTTTTTTGTTGGGATCTAATATTTTCCCGAAACTTACCTATGTTCTACTGCTGCTTACTACAGAACAGGAAACGCTAGAAACCTTGCAGGGTCCACTGCAAGATTAAAAGGAGCCTTAAATGTTCATTTATCCTTTTCGTTCGCCATTTATATGCATTTAGAATTGTTTTATGCATGTAAAAGTACAATTCTAAACGTGTTTTGTGTTCATATTTGTGAGACTTGTGGCGTAACTGTGTTAGTTAGCAAAGAACTACAGAGTCAACGGCTGATGACATCATAGACAGGCGCCGGAGCTGATTTGCAGTTCCTGTTTCCGTGGGACCTTTTCTGATAAAAAAATAAATACATTTAGAACACAGTTGGACTCATGCAGTGTATTAATAACACAACAAGACATATTGTATGCGAACACGAAAATGTACGCAAACCAAGGCAAAATTTGACTGCACATTTTCCACGTTAACCGAAAAACACGGGGAATACCCTGAATATGTACACTAATATCCCTAAGTCAACTTCTTACCCTTTTTTGTAGGAGTACAACCATTCATTCACTACGTCGATGCATCGCTTTATAATCCGATGATTCTGTGTTCAGCAAGTTTCCCTTCCTGACGACATTTACTGATGTAACACCGTTTAAAAGGCAATCAGTCGATAGAATCGATACTCGGAAATAAAGCATTAGGATTTAAGTATGGCAGGCTTTTGTTTTTTTAGCACTTCTAATGATGAAGACGTCTGTACGCCTCCAGACGGTCGTTTACGGTCCAGTAGCAGGGACGCTTAGTGACGTCATCATCCAGCCTGGCGTGTCCAGGTCACAACACGGATGTGCGCTGCCAAACGTCTGTCACTCGTGTATTCTTGCTCGAGGGAGACGGGTTTAAAGTGTGGTGGAGAGCGCTGTGTTTAGTCTGCACGGGTGTAGAGGGGCGTGGTCACGTGGGCACAGGTGGGTGTTCACGCTCACATACGAGGAAGCAATAAATGGCGCACGCTTGCTAATAAACCCACCACAGCACGCTATCCCGTTCGGTGTCTCTGTTAAGCGGCAAAGGGCGCAAGGAGGCCGCTAGTTGACTTGCTAGTTGCTGCACCGTTCTTTCAAACGGCTGCTCTGATCAGGTGAGAACGTTTCACTACCTAATTGACGATACCATACCACATTCCCTTTGCGCCCTAAGGTGAGGGCATTAATCATTAGAACCTGATCCCCTTACAAAAAGCAACGGGCATCTAGGAAACTTCACCTGCACCTCCAGTATTCATTTCACAGTCACGCCGGTTGAATTTTTGGCTAAGAGGATACCGAATCGATTTAAAGTTACTGAATCGTCCTGGCATCGTACGCGTTTTGCGTTTATGAATGAGGGAGAACAGGTAGTACCTGATCTCTTTGTGGTGGTTCTGTTGGGACCAACCCTTCTTTTATTCTAACAACAGTCCAAATAATACTATGAGACCAAGAAATAAGTTTAGCAATTGAATCTTCTGTTGGCGTGAATGCAAAGCAAGCGCAATGCCAGTGCTCGGGAGAAAGACCGCTCTTGCGAACTAGAAGCCGTCGGTCAGTTCCTCCGGATTTGAAATGTTTCCTCGAACAGTCCAAGTAAAAAATGAATGCATGGGACACACTGTGTCTTATGTCGGAGAGAGCAAGTACAGCAGTAACATTTGACTGCCATGTCTGTTTTTACTCTCCAGCCCACCATCGTCCCATTTGAGGACTTTGATACGACAACGGACATAAAGGCTATTAGACAAGCGTGCAAAGGTTTAGGTGAGTATGTTCATCTTCTTACTTTATTTCGGTCAAGGCTTTCTGGTTACGCGTCGGAACATAAAACAAAGCTCAGTCATTTCACGCAGGTGAAGCTTGGTCGTCGTTTGCTCTTGTTTCACACAACCAGAAATGTACACACTCATTTGCACCTTCACTGGAAATACTGGTTTGTCAAGCGGGGAAGGGAGGGGAGGAAACATTAGTGGAGCCCCGAGGACGTGACCGGTGCCTCTTTTTTGTGCCCATTTCCAAATAGTTAGTCAGGAAACATCCTATTTTAGTTATCGGACATTTATGTAGATAGAAAATAACGCTAAATATAGCAACTCTTCTTTAATGACATCATCTTACGAGTGTATCGCCACCAGAAAGAGTGTTTTCTCTTGTGTTTTACTTGTTGTGACTCGACTACGACTGTCTTTTGACAAGATGTGATGCCCGGAACACAACTTTGACCGACTCTGACATGAACCTACGACAGCGGATGTCCAGCGATTGGAGACCGTCGGCATCAACATTGCAGAAAAGTGTAGTTGTTTTGGGATTTATACACTGCAAAAACAGCCATACTTGAAAGCAGCCCGAATGATATTAAAAATGAGACAACTTCTTTTATTTCTAGCAAAAAATTCAGCCAATGCGGTAAGCAAAAGTTGCTTGGCTAGAATTCTTAGGACGAGAATCTTTTCCCCGTGACCTTTAAGACAAGAATGAGTCCTAAAATAGCTCGATTTAGGTAAAATGCTCTTATTAAAAGGTAAGAAGCAAGCCAAATGCTCTTATAAGATTCTTAAATTGAGACCAAATTTGCTTTTATGAGGCTAGATTTAAGCAAAAATGTTTTCACATATTCTAGATGTCAATATTGCAGGAAAGTGTGTTTTTGTGTGTGATTTAGTTGTTGTAACTCTATGTTCAGTCCTATAAAGCAAGCCGAGATGTGATGCCACATAACGGAACATAACCTCGATGACTTCAATTGACTCTTGATGCGTTTATTCCCCAGGCACCGATGAGGAGGCCATTATTCAAATACTGGCCAATCGCTCTGCAGCGCAACGTCTGGAGATCAAGCAGGCTTATTTTGAAAAGTATGATGATGTAAGTATCCGCCCGCCTTTTTTCCCTCGCTTCCTGCCTGTCGGCAATCTGGCGCGTCTCTCTTTTTTGAGGAGTTGGAGGAGGTCCTGAAAAAGGAGCTGACTGGTAACTTGGAGAGCGCCATCGTGGCCATGTTGGACCCCCCCAGCGTGTACTTCGCCAAGGAGCTGAGGAAGGCCATGAAGGGGGCGGGCACGGACGAAGCGGTGCTGGTTGAGATCCTGTGCACGGCTGCCAATGAGGTCTGCCAATATTCTTGTATGTTCCCATTTGTTAAAGTGGCTTCCCTCAACTTGCTCTTTTTGTGTTTTCGATCAGGACGTCATTGCCTACAAGGAGGCCTACGCCCAGGGTAGGTTCTGTTTTTGGCTGAGTCATCATAAAAATACCACAGACACCTTCAAAATTGTTGCCATGGTGACCCTGCACACAATAACTACAACACACGGATGATGCGAGTATGGAAATAAACACGAATATGCATGCAAAACAATACCATTTCATACCAGTGTGTCACCCGCAAGGTATGCTGGGTAACACCCTTTTGGGGAAGTGTACATGTGGGCTCCCCGGCATGCCTAGTGGGTTATAAATGACCATAAAATAGTATTGTTTTGTATTTATATATAACATTTATTTTGGGACCTGCCTAGTCCGTGTGGTACTTTTACTTTTTGTGTAGTTTTTGGTTGCACCGTGAGCGAGGTAGGCATTTGGATTGAATGAAAAAAACAATACGGTTATGTGAACAGTCATCGCTCGCCACTTCGGTGTTCGAATTTCACAGCTTCGCTCTCTCGCAGTTTTACAAAAATATATTCATGAATAAATCATGCCGATTCGTGGTTGGATACGGCCTATTTTTAGGAAAAATATATACCTATTTAAACAAATGTTACCTATTATTTGCCCGGGTTAGGTGTTTAAGCATAAAAATGGCAAAATGAACTAAAATACAAATATAAGGCATGCAGAAGACGCATTCAAAGATGTTGTGATGATGTGTGTGCTACTGTGTAGTTCTATACTCGTCACTCGGTGTCACAAATGTTACTGTAATGTTCGGTGAGACACACAAGCACCAGCAGGTTTGAATTATCTCACAACAGGCACAATAATCATTAATAAAAACACCGGCTACTGTTAGGGCCGTAATGAAGCTAAAACTCAACTCTGAACCCCTGACATCACTTCCTGTTCGTCCCTCACTCAGCTCCCCATAGCGCCGAAACACATTTACAGCAACGCAGACGAGCACGAATCTTATTTATGTCTTATTTACTCGTATTATGTCAACTATAATGGCTAATATGAGTGTAAAGGTGAATTAAAGGTATGAATTAAAGGTGTAAAGGTAAAAAGTGAATTTCCCCACTGTGGGATAAATAAAGTACAAATACAAAGGTGACTATAGGGGTGTTACCGTGTGTCTAGAGGGCTCTAATAATGTTAAAACCCGTATTTAGAAGGTTGTAAACAGGTTTTCTATGCTCTAACTACCAAAATATTGTATTTATAAATAAGGAATCTTAATCGTAATTAATTAACCGTGATAAATGAGGGATTACTGTACAACAGTGATACACTTTCACTAGAATCAAATATATTGAACCCGGTAAATATGAACTTTTTGTTTAAAGTAATGACTTTGCAGTGCACGAACGTGACCTGGAGGCCGATGTAGAGGATGACACCAGTGGAGATGTGAGGAACCTTCTCATCTCTCTGTTGCAGGTAAGCTTTTGATTCACCTGATCAAGGACCATTGAGTAAATGAATCATTAGTACGGATGGTGCATTTTTGTGTGTGCTTGTGTTCGCCTACTGAGATGTTTAGCAACACACGGCGCCATTGTTATGCCTGCATACCATCTCCATCCCTCTCATCGCCCCCACCCTTTTCCTTCCCCTTGAAAGAAACCACAAACACAACAAAGCCTTGTGACTTCCTACTATATCCTATGAATGTGTTGCAGATGAGTATGATCCCATCAAATATGCGAGGATATTTGTGTAATCCATCGCGTCGGCCTTTCTCCCCCTTGCTAAATCTCTTTATCTTCATCATCAAACCTGTCTACAGGCCAGCAGAGACGAGGGCTACGAGGTGGACGAGGGTTTGGCCGAACAGGACGCCACGTCTTTGTTTGAGGTACTTTCTCAGATGTGATGTGGAGCGCAGAGTTAATTGCTCATCTGATTTTATGTCTGCAAAAGCACCATTTTAATGTTAAGTGTTTGGTCACGTGAGCCCAACCTGAACCTCCGATGTGCCATGATGCTGGTTGACGTACATTCGATTAGATTGACCTCAATAATCCCCTCGGGATATTAAGATTCCAATAGCAGCAACATCGTACGTATGCAGTATAAAAGACGGGTTGTGTGTTCTGTGGTCTTCATCACACTTTTCTCCTTTGCCCTTCTGCAAAGGCAGCACATAAAAAAGAACACAAAACTGGCATAGAAAAGCACACTTGTGGAATGAATCAGTAAGCCGACACCTCACATGACATCGCACATGACGGTAGTTGCTCCAGGTGGTGAAGATGGCTTCACGGAGGGCATCCACCGTCTGGAACTGATGTCCATTTTAGGAAACTTCCCTTGCCGTCCATCCCCAAATGTTGTAAATTGGATTTAGATCAGGGGAACACGCAGGGTGGTCCAGAAGAGTGAGCTTATTCCTCGGGAAGTCCTTCGTGAGGCGGGCATTGTGAAGTTCAGCGTCGTCCTGTTGAAAAAGTCAGTCATCACCACACAGACGAGGTCCGCCAGTCATGAGGGACGCCCCCTGCAACATCTTCACATAACCAGCTTCCGTTTGACGCCCCTGCACAACCTGAAGCTCCATTGTTCCATTGAAGGAAAAAGCACCCCAGATCATAATGGCGCCCCCTCCACTGTGCCGTGTGGAAAACATCTCAGGTGGGATCTCCTTGTCATGCCGGTAACGCTGGTAGCCATCAGGACCGTCAAGGTTCCATTCTTTATCATCAGAGAGAAGAAAAAATGAAAAAAGGTACAACAAATAGAAATGGCAGCGCCACTAAAAAGCTACTAATACAAAAATCACTACTAAGCTAGTAGGCAGGAAGTACTAATAGAAAAGGCCCAACAAAAAGTCACTGCTACATAAACTAGAGCAGGAAAAGGTCACAATAGCGGAACCCAAAACAGCTGAAACAAGGCGGGCAGGTACTCTTGACAATAGTACAAAACTAAAAGCCAGAAAGCGAGGCGAGGGTAGCAAACAACACAAGGTGAGCGTGTGGAGCATGACGGTGCAATCTGGCACCGGTGTGCTGGCGCTGCAGCGCTAATAAGGAGATGCTAATGAGGCACAGGTGTGACTGGAAAGCTCCGCCTGCTGCAGGGAGATGGTGCACTGAAATGACATGGCGGCAGGCGGCAGCAGAGCGACAACACAGAACATAACAGAAGCCACATTTTTGCCAAGATTTAGTCTTTTAAAGGCTGTGGTCTTAAACTTTTGATGTAATAGGCTTGTTTGCAATAAATTGCTTTTTTGACTCACTCCCATTTCTTCTTTGTCCATTTTGAAACTCTACTTAGAGCCTCCTTAAGATCCAACAGTGCAAAATGTAAATTCTTGCCATTTTTCAACCGGTCATAAAATGTTGATCATTTTGCTGCAAGCAGGTTTTGAGCACCTGAAAATGAGCGCATTACTGTTTACTTAGCTTCAAACAGTTTTCAGCCAAATGGTGTGTTTACATCTTTCCTGCAAATTGGAACCAGATCGGACTGAAAGGTTTCCTGCTCTTATTTATTTGTAACCCACAGGCTGGAGAAGGCACGTTTGGCACGGACGAGTCCACCTTCAGCCACATCTTGGCACACAGGAACTACATGCAGCTTCAGGCCACTTTTAAGGCCTATGAGGCGGTAAGTAGTGTTCATTCTGTGAGGACGCACTGGTTGGCATCCTTACTTTATGTCCATCTTGATTCATTCAACTTTGTCTTGAAGCTTTCAGGGACAGATATTTTGGATACAATTGACTCAGAGGCCACAGGAACTCTAAAGGACTGTTACGTCACTCTAGGTATGCAACGAAAGGATTTCCCACAACACTAACCTGCAAATACAAACTTTTGGTAAAAACAAAAATGTTTCGTCTGAAAATAGAAGAAAACACATCCCATTCGCTCCAAGTGTCCCGCGTACACGTACACGTACACTGTTTACGCATTTATGCTTTTACGCTTCACGCTTTTTTTTGTCAAGCGTAGAGATTGCACACTTTTTATGAGACGCAAAAGTTCACTTGGCTACAGAAGCACGAGCATCGACAGCCGATCCGGCCTCAAAACTTGCATTGAGTTAAACACAACAGACTTTTTTTTTGGGCGTATCAATTACTTGTTTTTTTTTAACCATGATAGAAACTACTATAAAGTGCGGCTGGGGGGCCATTTGCAGCCCGTGGCACATTCTAAAAATACAATAAACAAGAAAATGAAAATCCATCCATCTTCTACCACTTATCCGAGGCCGGGCTGCGGGGGCGGCGGCCTAAGCAGGGAAACCCAGACTTCCCTTTCCCCCGGCACTTCATCCAGCTCCTCCCGGCAGACCCCGAGGCGTTCCCAGGCCAGGTGAGAGACATAGTCTCTCCAACGTGTCCTGGGTCTTCCCCGAGGCCTCCTGCCGGCGGGACGTGCCCTGAACACCTCCCCGGGGAGGCGTCCGGTAGGCATCTTGACCAGATGCCCAAACCACCTCATCTGGCTCCTCTCAATGCGGAGGAGCAGCGGTTCTACTAGGTAGGGGTAGAAACTAGGATCCGGATCCGGTAAATCTCTTCACCACAGTGGACCACCAAAAAAAAAAAAAAAGCAGTAATTTTATGAGAATAAAGTTTAAATGTGAAGAGCATAAATTAATGATATTATGAGAAAGAAGTCATAATATAATGAGGAAGAAACAATAATAACAATCTAATTATTAAAATAAACAATGAAATAATAATCAAAATTCAAATCTAATTCATTAAAGTGAAAGTTGAAATATTAAAGGAAAACAGACGCTATTTTCTAAAGTCATCATATTATGTAGAAACAAAACAAAAAGCAAAGTTGCAATTTTTTGGAATTTTAGGTTGGGGAAAAAGTTCTAATATTACGACAATCAAGTCCAAATATTATAGGAATGAGGTCATAACGATACGGGGAAAAGAAAATGTAAATGTTGCAATATTTGTAAAATGAAAAAAACTACAAGAGGAATGGGGAAATGAGCAAAGGAAAAAAAAGTAATAAAGGAAGAATGTTAGGCGAATAAAATGCCTTTTCAAAAAGCATCACAAAGCTAACATGGCTGCTTTTTCTTGAAATATACAGTAAATCTACACGAGCTGGTTTACGAAATGTAAAATATCAAAGTGGCCGTCCATCCTTTGATTTTTCGGTATGTGGCCCTCGATAGAAAAAGTTTGGACACCCCTGGTATAATAGAACACCACCTCACATTCGCACCCATGCACATGTCCAGCGTGTAATGACCTAACATGCGTCTTTTTGGAATGTGGGAGGAAGCCAGATGTTCCAGCTGAGGTTGACGTTTTACAGGAGATATTTACCAAATATTTGTGCCCTAATTGAGTGAATGTGTGTGTGCTATAGTAAGGTGTGCCAAGAACCCCCAGCTTTACTTCGCCCGGCGTCTTAACGCTGCTATGAAAGGACTCGGTACGGATGAGGACACTCTCATCCGCATCATTGTGGGTCGCTCTGAGGTGAGTGCGCACGTGTTTTGTTTTTTTTTTAATATCAGAAGACGTCCTTTCTTGTTAGCATCCTATTAGCTAGCTAACAAATTGGCAACGGGAAGTCAGCTATGTCGCCCGCCTATGATGTCATCAGCGGTTGACCCTCAAATGTTAACACAAAACACGTGTAAATTTATAAAAATGGGGAATAAAAGGGTTAAATGAACATTTGAGGTTACTTTTACCTTCACTGAAGACGGGACTGTTCCCAAAGACACAATGTGGCAGCGAGACACCACACGGACACCAACTTTTTAGTTTTAGTAATAATAAGAACACAGTGGACATCAGTTCCAGTTTTGGTTCTATGGTTGTCATCACATCCTTTTTGTTGTCAGCGGTACTCTTCTAAAACAAAAACACACCAAAAGAAACTACAAACTCTGGGTTTTCTTGCTGCTTTATTTTTTATATATTTATTCCCCCAATAAGTAAATATACGACTGCTTGGATGTTGTATGTTTTTACTTGGTTTTATGTTTTATGGTGGAAAAACAACAACGAATGAAATCCCGGCAAAAACTGAGCTCTTTTCTGTGCCGACGGCAACTTTACCAACCAGATCGACCTGGAGACGGTGAAGGACATGTACCTGGAGAAGTACGACGTCACCCTAAAAGACGCCCTGGATTCGGAGTGCGGCGGCGACTTCAAGCGTCTCCTGCTGGAGATCTTGCACTGAAACACTTTTCTTCTTTCCTGGCCTTATTTATCCTCCTCTCTACCTCCTGCAAGCACTCCATCAATGTATTTCACTACTTACTCGCTATCCTTGCTGTCATGTACTCCTAATTAGGTGTCTGTCCACTATGTCTCTAATGTCTCTGCAGCATGGACCAAAAAGCAAAATGTTAACTGCCGTTGAGAGTTTTTCCAAGATGATTCTATTCAGTGGAAACTTTCTTACTGCCGTAGTTCTGTGTAAACGCATACACATACTGTACATGCAGTCACTGGCTTTTAGCATGCAAACTCACTCATACATAATTGCATTTCTCCTCCAGTTGGCATTTCAGACACATGGCATTGCTTCACTGTTTTGCTGTTTGATCCTTTCATTTGATTTGCCTCAAAGATGCCTTTCCTATACTGTAGTATGCAAATGATTTACAGCTGCAACACTCAACACGTAAGTGCCGAAAGACCATCGTCATACCAGACAATTACTGTAATCAGACTGTTTTAATGTGTGGGGGTTTTTAACGACACTTACCAAACTGTATTGTTTTGGTCATGGATTCACTGTACTGGACAAACGGCTGCTCACACGTCGCAGTTATCACGCTTATGTAACAGTGGAGATGACGTGTGCATTTAGGACAGTTTGCTTGTACGAGGCTTGAATGTTGCTGAAAGCCCACTGATGTTTTTTTTTTTTTTTCATGTAACAATTGTGTGCTTTGTAAAGCTAAGATGATAGTGGCTGCTGTAATAGACTCATTTAATGGACTACTAGACTACATAAAGACTACATATTGATGCAAGAAGTGCTATACACATGCAAAGAAAATAAAAACTTAATAGCTGAAGGGAGTTTGAATGTGTTTAGTTTTTTGTACATGGTCTTATTATAGAACTGTCCATCATTTTAATGGAACACACAAATATTATATTTTACTACTATACATGGGGTACATATTTTGATTAAGTTTACATACATTTATAGTGCGGACTATGTCTTACTCTGCTTGGCTTTTGCAGAGAAATCATCAAAATACATATGTGTGAATATTCTCATTCATCCATGCTCTTTTTTTTAATTGATGGAACCGGACGGCTCAAGTTGTCTGATTTCGTCCCTCAGCCGAGCAGGCTTCATCAGTTCAGGCTCAACGACTAGATAGGACTGCTCTAATCCCCTATCTAGTCCCTTCAGACTTGCTTTAAGACTAGAGAGGACAGCTCTAGTAAAACTCGCTCAAAGATAGGGACAAGATACGACAGTTCTAGTCTGAAGGAACTAGATTGGGGAGTAGTCCCTTCAGATTTGTTGAAAGACTAGATAGGACAGCTCTAGTCTGAAGGGATGAGATTGGGGACTAGTCCCTTCATAAGGACTTGTTGAAAGTGTAAGGTACATAAAAAAGGATACAATAAGTTAACATGGCTAAAAACAGTTTAAAATGCATAAATATGCTTAAAGTAGTTAAAAGTGGTAATAATTCATAAAGATGTTGGATATGTAAAATTCAGTTGTTAAAAACAGACACCCCACTATTTTAAAAATATGTTTGTCTCTAAAATAATTCAAATCCCCATTGTTGGTGTTCAGGTGTAATACCGCAAGTCCACTAGGGGGTGCTGGTAGCGATAGTGGTATAGAGGAGGTATTAAAGCGACAGAGGAAGAATAAATCCTGCTGGTGAAGATACAACAACTCATTGTGGATTGTCTTCCTTATTCTATACCACAGGTTAGTAGAAAGTAGAAATAACTCACACAAACAGATGTAAAGAGTGGAGAATGTTGATAAAGTAAACAGCTACATGTAAAGTGGTACGTTATACAATGTATTGTTGAGCATTTAAGCACACGCTAAATGGCTAACGCTAACAGGCCTTGGTGCATGGTGAACAGCACTAAGCAGGCTAATTGAAATCTGTGAATTGACTGTGTTGATGATGTTATTGTGCTAAAGTTATGTTATATAAGTATACATTTTGTCCCTAAATTGTCACTTGATTGACATGTGAAGAAAATGCCTTAACATCAGAAATGCTGTTGTATAACTGTTTAATCAGTGTTCAAATGAAGGTTAAACTGATAATACTTGAAGTGTTATTTTTCTAAGAAGAATAAATCCTGCTGGTGAAGATACAACAACTCATTGTGGATTGTCTTCCTTATTCTATACCACAGGATTATAATTCCCACCCCTCTTCAGGCGGGAGGGGCAACAAAAGACTAGATAGGACAGCTCTACTCACCTATCTAGTCCCTTCAGACTCACTGAAAGACTAAATAGGACAGCTCTACTCCCCTATCTAGTCCATTAATACTTGCTTAAAGACTAGATAGGTCAGCTCTAGTCTGAAGGGACTACATTGGGGACTAGTCCCTTCATAAGGACTTGCTCAAAGACTAAATAGGACAGCTGCACTCCCCTATCTAGTCCCTTCAGGCTCACTGAAAGACGAGAGAGGACAGCTCTAATCTGAAGGGGCTAGATTGGGCGTCCCTTCAGTCTCGCTCAAAGACTACATAGGACAGCTCTACTCACGTCTAGTCTCTTCAGACTCTCTTTAGACTTGTTCAAAGACTAGATAGGATAGCTCTACTCACCTGTTTAGTCCCTTCAGACTCACTGAAAGACTAGCTAGGACAGCTCTACTCCCCTATCTAGTCCATTCAGTCTTGCTTAATGACTAGATAGGACAGCTCTAATCTGAAGGGGCTAGATTGGGCGTCCCTTAAGTCTCGCTTAAAGACTACATAGGACAGCAATACTCACATCTAGTCTCTTCAGACTCCCTTCAGACTTGTTCAAAGACTACATAGGACAGGGACCTATTGAGTTCCTTCAGACTCACTGAAAGACTAGATAGGAGAGCTCTACTCCCCTATCTAGTCCATTCAGTCTTGTTTAAAGACTAGATAGGACAGCTCTCATCTGAAGGGGCGAGATTGGGCATCCATACAGTCTCGCTCAAAGACTACATAGGACAGCTCTACTCACATCTAGTCTCTTCAGACTCCCTTCTGACTTGTTCAAAGACTAGATAGGACAGCTCTACTCTCCTATTTAGTCCATCCAGTCTTGCTTAAAGACTAGATTGGACAGCTCTATTCT
The DNA here is from genome assembly GCF_027744805.1 of Dunckerocampus dactyliophorus. NCBI lineage: Eukaryota > Metazoa > Chordata > Actinopteri > Syngnathiformes > Syngnathidae > Dunckerocampus > Dunckerocampus dactyliophorus. The sequence continues at coordinate 4,771,519 of NC_072820.1, forward strand.
GAAGGGACTAGATGGCGGTCCCATCAGTCTCGCTCAAAGACTACATAGGACAGCTCTACTCACATCTAGTCTCTTCAGACCTGTTCAAAGACTAGATAGGACAGCTGTACTCACCTATCTAGTCTCTTCAGACTCACGAAAGACTAGATAGGACAGTCGTAGTCTGAAGGGACTAGAGCACATGTGTCAAACTCGTGCCCTGGAGGGCCGAGACGCTGCAGGTTTTCTCTCCAACCAGTTTCTTCAGCAGGTGATTTTATTGATGAGCTCCTTCCCTCAAACTGAAGGTGCTGATCATTAAAATCACCTGCTTTAGTGACTGGCTGGAAAGAAAACCTGCAGTGTCTCGGCCCTCCATGGCACGAGTTTGACACCCCTGGACTAGAGGATAGGCAGTGCCTCAGGGCAGGTGTCATCAGTTCATGCTCAAAGACTAGATAGGACAGCTCTAGTCTGGGCATCAAAATACATTTATTATTTTGGTAAGCATGATTTATAGAGTACATACAGTTTGAAAATTAAAGAAGGAATAATATACTGTACATATTAATATAGGCTTTTATCATCTCTCAGGCATTATGTCTGTAAGGCAGACATTTTCATACAATCCTTGTATTGGATCTCATTAGATATCAGATGCTAGTGTCCCTAATGTTTTGCCTAATGTGTGGGATTATGCAAGACTTTTAAAAAACTATTTTATTTATGGAATCCCAATTGGACTCAACATAAATGGAAACTACGTCCAGATGATCTTGACGTCCATTTGGAACAATTTCCCCTTATATTACTTTAAAATGTGCCATTGTTGCATTAAAATACATATTTGACTATCTAAAGTAGTCCACAATCAGTTTGTTGTGATTTCCTTAAAAATCCATAGCAAACATGCACCAATGTGAGGTAACAAGTACATCAACTGGTCTACTGGTTTTCATAAAACACACCTGGGAACGTTTGATTTCATGCCAAAACAATTCAGCAGTGAGGGGGTGAGGAGGTTGTCGGCGGGCCACTGGTGGCTGAATAATATCATTTTGTCATTTAAATTTATGGAAAAGCGGTTCATCGCTTTCTTGTGTAATCGGAAGCACCTGGAAGGATCTGCCAAGATCGACCAGCCTCTAAAACTCTGACATGAGAAAGGTCACAAATCGTGTCGGAAAACAGAACAAGACCTTTATTTGTTTCCATGACTATCGAATATAAATTTAGCACTTGCTGTGGTACGTGATAGCTACATCTTATGACAATTGTGTATTAACAGGACCTCTGTGGAACATGTGCGTCTGTTTAAGATGCAGAACACAGCACATTAAACAAGGCACGCAGTAAACGTTCACATTCGAAAATGGTGACTAATATGAAACACATGCTCATAACACGGACTAACATTTTCTTGATGACAGCAGGAAATGTGGTGAGAGTGACTGGTCGTTTCTTTACATAAATATCAAAGCCAACTTATATACTGTAGTACCACACAATGCTAGGCTACACATATAGTGACTGGTGAATCATGCTACATTTGCGGATACAGTAATATATACTTGTAATGCTGCAGTGCAGTGAAATATCGGATGGATAACAGATGCAGAAGGTGATCTGTCTTGCTGGCTATAAAAAGGGTAGAAACAAACATGAATCAGTTTAAAGGAAGCCGAAAAGGAAGAAGAAAGAAAGTCATTATAAGTGTATGTTATGTTTATACACAAATGTGGAAGAATGTTAGGTTGAGATTTTATGACATTTTATAGCCGAGTTTGCCGTCATAAATTCCTCAAGCAAAACTGAAAGTGAAACGGGCAGTCACTTTTTTGGTATTGTTGCATTCTTTTGCATTTCATAAAAAAATAATATTTTAAATTTGTCATTGATCCACCTTACTAAAGTGCTCAAGACAGCAAAAAAAGTTTTATAAAAACAGTAACAAAATAAAAGTACCATATTTTCCGGACTATAAGTCGCACTTTTTTTCATGCTTTGGCTGGTCCCGCGACTTATACTGTACAAGGTAAACATCAGCTTACAGTATAAAGTCAACTGAAAAAGACGGAACGCAAATGCCCCCAAAAAGAAATCACATTCTGCAGATTAGAAGCTACAGTACAAGTAAACTACTTGTGTTGTTTAGGATATAGTTGTCCGAATAACTGTTAATATGTCACGTTAACATACAACCTATTCATGTTAACAGACACCTATTTATCATGTTCTCCAGTTTATTGTTATTACTATAACTTGCCTTTCAAGCTCAAATGTCTGTTCTCGGTCTTTTGGACTTTTTATTTCCACATTTGTCCCACAAAGTTCGCCAATCATCTGACGAGGCCAGTGGTGTCTTTTAGAAATGTAAACAAACTTACTCCGTCTCCTCGAGTGTTCCAGCAAAAGCCTTCAACGCAACGAGCGGCATAATATAAAAAAATATATAACACAAAACAAAAATTCACAGAAGACTGACACATAATAACAGGGAATGCATTGTAGTGAACGGGAACTTCTGAGTGGGACGGTCCTGTGTAGATGTCACTTGCTCCGCCTCCTCCAGACCCAGAAAAAGTGACAAAAATATTTAAACATGACAAATATTTCAATATTCGAGCACACATCAAACACAGGAAGTATGCCTTTGAATGTTAATTTTCACTTACGGTGTTTTGGTGTCATGAGCACTTGAATTTCTTTATTACTGGGCAAAAAAGTACTTAGTTAAAAAAAGTACAAAGCTGGAGTCCCATATTGTCTTCTATATCTGCAATCTAATCCACAAAACTAAATACTGATGCTTTGGGCACAGTTTGTGTAACAAGAACCAGTCCCTGCACCCTGCCTGAGCTCAATCCCGCATCCACACATCCCCACTGATTGAGAGATAAGTCAGTCAGCGCTGGACTAGTGAGCCAAAAACCCTGGCTTGTCAAACCGTTGTCCAGCGCAGCTCTTAAGGCATCAGGGAGTGAGGATTAAATAACATACTATCATCATCGCACAGCCACACTAGCTGGCTGTGGCACTGTGACTCGTACTCCCTTGTGTTGCCAGCTATTTAGACAATAATGGTTGTGTGAGTACTTATTTTCAGAAGACAGATCATCTAGCTCTGACTACTCAAGGTTAAATCTAAGATTTTTATCTGTAGTAATGTCCCAATAGAAGTTATAATGAAATGGCTGCTGAAATGTGAGGGGTGTACTTTTGTAAGCTATATTAAGTATAGGAATAAACATATGGGCGAAGGTCTTCGGACTTACCCCCCAAGTAAATCAGTCAGTTCTTTGTCTTTTGATCAATTCCAACTTTGGCCAATCAATTTTGGGATGGTCGTCTTCTGTTGTATTGGACGAGTACGGTGTGGAAGGAGTTAAGACTGTGAGACAACAAGTCCTCTCTCAGGCTCACAAATGTTCTTCTGGACGAGTGGACAAAAATTCCCACAGACATGCACAAAGATTTTATAGAAAGTCCTGGTGTTGTGAAAGATGTTGTAGCTGCACAGGGGAGCAATTCTTCCAATTTTACTTCCCATCGATTTAATGGCCAGGTGTCCCAGTATTTTTGCCCAAAAGCTGTGTAATTCAGTAATGAGTCGGTTCTTTAAATTTCCTCTGGTCGCTGGAATGGAATCCATTTGTTCAAGCAGTTCTGATGTTATGCTGCCACCCAGAGGACTGACACTCCACTTCCTGTGTGGTGGCTGACTTGGTTGACTCTTCCTCGTACACAGTCCAGTGTGAAGAACACTGTGGTGCCGTTTTGTACCTGGAAGGACGTTCGCAGGCTCACACTGGCCCATTGGCTACCATCAGGCATCTGTCCACCCACTTGCTGGGAAAGGGGGACGGATCGTGCTCTCCCCTCTGGGTCATTAAGCCTGAGCAGAGTCACCTTTACCAGGCTGCACGAGTGAATCAGTTTGATGTCTAGAGCAACACTGGCAGTGCCGCTCTCCCTGAAGACAAAATCTCGGCTCGGATCTGTGGACCCCTTTCCTGGCAGCCCCATTTGGTGCACCTGGGGACTGGTCTGGCGAAAGAAGAGAGGCTTGTTTCGTACGGCTCCTGAGGGAAGTCCCGTTTGAGCCACAGAGGCATGGATAGAAGAGGAGATAGCAGCAGGAACCCAAACCAAGCTGAGGAGACTGATGCCTGTGGCGTCACTAAAGAAACGTACGTTGCACTGAGCAGGAGACAGAATCTCATAGGCCAGCGTGTCTCCAGAACCAACTTCAGTCGCTCCAGAGAGAGATATGGATGTGTCGCGGTAGTGGACACCTGGTTTGAAGCTCCGGCACAGCTCCATGCCGGTACCGTTACGGTTGAGGTACGCCAACATTTGGAAGCCTTCACTCACGCATGCCTGACCCATGGAGTACAACGCCTGCTGATACACAAAGCGCACGGTCCCGCTTTCTGCAAACCGTACACCACGACCGTCATGAGTCAACCCGACTACGTAAGGGTCCGAAGTGGAGGTGGTGCTAAAGATCGCGCGATGGTTTGTGTGGTAATGTGCAGACAGCATCGCCTGTGCCGTCATGGCGACAGCACCAGTGTCGTGAGAGAGCCACATGAGGCTAAGAGAAGCAGCTGAGGGGTCATGCAGCTGCAGACCTTCATTACTTTGGTTGCAATGTTGGTTGGCACTCCAAAGGGAAGTGGAGATCATGTAACCAGGGGCGACCTCTGCTACCCCGCTCATGCTGACACCCTGGAGTAACCTTATTTCTTGTTGCTCAATTCTGATTCCGCTTAGGTGACGACCTTCAGAGACATCTGTACCGTTCAGATGCAAAGACAATTGCACGAAGCTGCGGCAGCCGTGGCTTACAGAGAGGTTTTCCTCCAGCCAGACCAGTCCGTGCTTCCTCAGCAGCAGGCGTCCCTCCTCGGCCGACACCAGACTTCCGTCGCCCGCTCCTCGGATGTGCAGCGGCACTCCTGGCGAGGCAAGATTCATCATGCGGCCTTTGGCACCGGGCAGACTCACATGTCCGGCCCAGGACAGAGAGAGAACGCTGTCACCGGCAGAAGGTCCAGCACAGATGGTGTCTGATACAAAAGTACACGGTGATGGCACAGCTTCTCCATCACACTCGGCACAGGCCTGACACTCATCCATGTCCAAGTTGTAGAAGTAGCCGTGCCCACACATGCCGGCCCTGGCATCTCGCTCTGTCATCCCTTGACACCTAAATCCACCTGAGAAGAACATGAAAAAGAAATACGACTCAAAACATTTATAGTTAAATACAAATGCACATTTAAATATAACTAGAAAAAAAAACCTTTGCATTGCAGTGCCGGGTTTGTTTTTGTTTTTGTCGTCTGCTTGCTTATTTGGCTGGTGATACAAAGTTAGAAAACTTTGCTTGTGGTACTGCACGCGGTGCTTTTGAGAAAAATACAGTGAACGAGGCTGACAGATTATTTCCCTGTTTGCCATCAGTGGATGTTTGCATGAATCAAGAACTTCATACAGATCGTTAAAAAAACGATGAAATAATGAAGTCTAACAGGTCACTTACACACATACGCAGTACACATATAGCTGAATAATAAACAATAAATATAGCAACTTGTGATCAATCCATGTCAATATCAGACTTAAAATGATGCACCGATTTAAGCCCCACACATTTTCGGATAAACCACGCCCACTTCTGGTAGTACAGATACGAACATGGATAATTTCGATGGGTGAACAGATACAGATACAGATAGTGGTGTACTCGCTCATCCTTAACATAGATACATATAATTATATACCGGAGGTCCTCAGGTTAGGAACGAATTCCGTTCCTTCCCACGAGTTGTAATTGTAAAGTCGGAACTCATGCCTAAATTAACACTTACGTCGCTCACACTGTACAGAGAACACGTGTATAATATCCAGTAAATACATGAATTAAATCAAACAGTAATAAAAGAGAGAACAGAAAACATTACTGTAACTAATATCCTTGAACATGCTCAACGATACTGTAGCAATACTGTAGTGTAGGGTTAAAGAGTTTTGTGATTTCTGACACTGATAGTTGCTTCATTTCCTGTGTTTGAATGTTACCATCTTCTATTTGGGAAGGAGAGAAAAAAATAGAGAATGTGTCATAATACAAATGGAGTGGGGAAGAAAGAAAGTAAGAAGCCAAAAATGTACCACTTCCACACGGAATAGGAGGATAACATATATCATGTTGGACCGCCATGCCATGTGGTCCATGAATGCATAGAGACTATGTTATATTTTACAATCAATTTTGACAGAAGTTGTATTACCTGGTGTGTTTAGACATTTAAGTTGATCTTCACAAAGGTCAGTTATTTCAAGGCATTCATCTCTGTCCTGCAAGAACAAATGTAAAGTTAACATTGTGCCATTGAACACAAAATGACCAAAAAGGTGTTTACCCTAATTTCCAGACCATAAGCCGCTACTTTTTTCACACGCTTCCCAAATAGTGGGGTGAATTGTCAGGAGGGCCGTGAGAAGGAGGGAAGACTTTCAGTATTAGTGCAGACCTGCCAACATGTATGAATTTGTCGTATCCAGCATGCAATTTGACTCTTAAATACGCTTGTATGCTTCACTGCACTCCATTTTGTTGCATTTCACTGGTTTCAGTTTCGAGTTCAGTCTGTACAGTACAGATAAATAAATAGATATCATCAGTTTCTCAATAGTATTTCAATTTGGGGGGGCACAAAAACATTTTTGTCCCCCAGTGGGGGCATGACAGAAAATAACTGAGAACCACTGCCATAATGCTTAGAGTGCCGAAACAGAAAGTTGTGCATTTCCGCGGTAAAAGCCAATATCACACGTTTTGAAGTCTTATGCAGCGATCGTCTTTTGATCTGACAAATCTTAAGCAAGTTTGATCAAGTGTAGAATTACTACATCTTCTGCTTGGACCGCGGCAGCTGTTGATTGTGCGACCCATATACTGTATGTACAGTTTTTTATCTCTTTAAATTTGGTGGACGCGGTGGACATTCGGGTGCACTCAATTACGGAAATGATGGTACTTTCTTTCTGTTCTGACAACAGAGTGACGAGTACATATGACCAAAATGACACATCTAACCTGGCAGATTCTGTCTGCGTGCACTGAACACTGGGCAACCAGAAAGAATCCAGAAGGACACACGGTGCACTTCTCACAGCGAGGATGACCACTGCTGAAGCCACAGTACTCTTCAGGACCACAGCTTCCACAAGCCACAAGGAAATGGCCCACCTGGGGGGCATCAGTCAGTCCAATCATTTATCAATCAAATTTGCACATATTTGATATTTACCTCCATGACACTGGCCTCCATGTCCACCTTGTGCAAAGAGAGGGCCTGCTGGGCTCGGTGAGGTCCACTCGGCTCACTCGGGGCGTCAGTGCGAGTATCCAGCTCCTCCTGAAGGTTCTGCATTGACATTTGCTTGATGGTGTCCAATAGTACATTGTATTGTACCTTTACCTTGAAAAACCACAAAATGAACTAATTAAACTCAATTCTTCCTCTGTGAGCACGACTATTCTAAGACACAGAGGTCAACTATACATGATCGAACATCTCCATCACTCTCACTGGACACTCACTTGCTCCATGTAGTCATGCATCTTCCTCTGTTGCTCCAGTATTTCTATCTGCTGGTAGACTAGCGCCCCCTGTTGCTCGCTGAGGCGTCTGTGCAGCTCTTTGACCTCTTCCTGCTGACCCTTCATAGCTTCCACAAGCTTCTCTTGGTCCTTGGACAGCTGCAGCTGCAAAACGACAGCATCTTCAGAGGGAACGTCATTTGTACCTGCAGTAAGATAGAGAAATCATTACGTCAAACACTCATCAGCCACAATAACCGAACATGCATGTTTTTGGACTGTGTGAGGAAACCGGAGTACCCAAAGAAAACCCACGCAGGCATGAAGAGAACATACAAAGTACACACAGATGTCCAAGCCAAGAGTGGAACATACTTTAGAACATCACGGCAATGAGAAAGACGTGTTAACCATCCATCATTGAGGTGCCAAGCATGCTGCTGTTGTATTGGAAAGCACTGCCAAAGAAGTCGGGGCAACTAATGAAGATATAGTACAGTAAGCAGTTCTTAACGATTTGACATTTCAAAATTCCAGACACTCGGTAAATAGAAATGCATCATTAGAGCTGCAGCAAATAATCAATGATAAATCCATTATCCATTACAGTATATAACTATTTTGGTGTTCAATTAATCATTTTTTCCATTTACAAATGTAAATATACTGTCATTTCAGTCTCTAAAATCTGTTTTTTTTTTAATTTCTTTAGTCATCCATGAAAGCCGACCTATTATCGTTGTGTTTTAGGCAAAACAACATATTCACACACATCAGCTTTGACTTTGGAAAACAGGGTTTGCCTCTTTTCTGATCTGTTGCGGACCAAACCACTAACTGTTTGTGTTTGGTTCATCATGATTTGGTCTGTCTAGGCCAGGGATGTCCAACGTGTGGCCCAGGGGCCATTAACAGCCTGCGGATGTTTTTTATTGGGCCTCGGCACGCTCTAAAAATATAACTAAAAAAACAACTGCCAAAATGGAGAATAGGGACAAAATATTCAGAAAATAAAGTCATAATATAAAGAAAAAATAGCATCAACACATAGCATTACAAACAAAACAAAGAATAAAGACATCATATGGAAATGTGTAACATCAAATTCCATCCTTGCGAAGGAGGCCTGTACTACAGGTATTTAAGTGACTGTGGTTCTTTAGTAGTGTAGAACTGCACTGCAGCATACTGAAAGGTGTTTCTAATCATTTGCTCACCTTAGTCAGCCATTAGGAGCTCTTACTTACAGTAATATCATGACATTAGATACAGACCTGCTTTCATGTCACACGTCAACTGTATCCAGTGACCACGTTCTGACCTCTCCTCCACAAATTGTGCCGCTCTGTCTCTTATATGAATCGGAGAAGAGTTCCCATCTTCCCCTTTCTGCGTGTTGCAGCCAATACAAGGTTTAGCTTGACGCAGTTTACAGTTATTCCCTTTGCAGTCCTGTGATGCATCCCCGTTGCCAGGCGTGGGGCGATGTGCGCCAGTCGTCGGACAGGTCCCGCCTGCACAGCCAGGATGAAACACCTCAGCGGTGATGGTTCTCGGATTGGTCCTCCTGGTGCCATCGCTACTGGTTCGCTGGACAAAGCCTCCTTGCTGAGGTTGGATGTTGGTGTAAGGGGTCAAAGGTGCTGCCTTGGCTTGGTGGTGAGCGTATGCACGAGAGTCCTGTTGGTAGCTGGGGTGCATTTGTCCAAGGTGAAACTGTCGTCTGGGTGCTGCAGTGTCTGTGCAGTGTGCTCCCACGCACGCCGTGCTCCTATCCTGGTTAGTGAGACACCGAGAGCCCCGGCACATTTCGGAAGCACTCTCAGTCCTGCTCAGTAAAAAACTGACACTGAAAATAAACATTGCAGAAATACATGCCATGTTGAGATGATGAAAAGGTGCTTTTGTGTGTCTTAATCCTTCAGGTCTGTTTTATCTTGCTTATCTTCAGAGTCCCTTCAGTTGTTGACTGTCCATCCACGTAAGGAGCAACTGAAGTTGTCGAGCTCCAGTGCACTCGCTGGTCTCTGCCCCCTTTTGCTCCTTCTGCATAGCCCACATGTGGCGTTCACTGCTCCTAATTGGCAACAGCTTTTGCTTCCAGTCTTAAATTAACCCGTAGCTTTCCCGGACATGCCACTCTGCCAAGTCACACCACAAAACATGCTAAACGCTTTTGGGCTGTTCTGTTCCAAATTAGCTAGCTACCAGATACGTATCAAGTGAGTAATATGCAGGTTTTGTGCATGGGGAAGAGATGTGCACGTAACATCTTTGGGCACTTTGGGGAAACAATGAGGCTAATTCTTAGGAGACTCTGTGTGTGTGTGTGTGTGTGTGTAGGTGTGTGTGTGTGTGTGTATTTGCCTGTGGGGTTTTTTTTGCCTCTTTTTTTTTATTGGCCCTCATCACATTGTAAACATAAAATTACATAAATAAAACAGCAAAAATTGGAAAAATAGGGCAAAGTTTAAAGAGAAAATACTAAAATGTGTATACTAATAATTAATAACTTTTTTTACAGCCTCTCACATAATAAAAAAAAATGGCACCTTCATGCAGATTCAACCAGTAACATTATTAATCTGATTTAAAATTTTAACGCAATTAACCCAACTGCAGCGCAGAATGACTCAAAATCCCTAAAACATATCTGGCAACGCATTTCGGGCAGTTGGTCCAAGCATGCGCAAATGGGTAGTTGATCCGGTAGTGACAGGCTGCAGAACCATCCATCCATTTTATATGCCGCTTGTCCTCAGTAGGGTTGTGGGTGTCTTCGGGCTAGAGGTGGGGTAGACTCTGGACTGGACGCCAGCCAATCGCAGAGCACATTTAGACAAGCAACCATTCACACTCACATTCACACCTATGGGCAATTTAGAGTCTCCAGTTAAGGCTGCAGAGCCAAACAACTCAATAAGGAGGACACTAAACAGCGCAAACTTCGATTAAAAATGAATTATATGTTATGGCAATTAATGGAAATAATTTCCAATTGTATAAAAGTGGCAATCTTACTGTATTTTCAAATGTGTAAAAGAGCACATCATATCCCCAAGCACGCTGTAAGGCAGGGGTCCTCAACCACCGGCCGCGGGAAACGTTCAGGCGCAATGATTAAAAAAAACCCCACACACTTAAAAACTTTAAAAAATTAATTATTTGTAAATAACTCCATCAAATTTTATGTAAAAGATACTAATTTTGGAAATATGGGTCATTATTTAATTTAAAAAATTAACATACAGTTAGAAATGCCACAGGTTTTGCTTGTCTAATGCGAGGTGCGACTTGTCCCACTTTGTTCAACGGTCCTTGAACACACCATCTAACTTTCTCCCGTGCTGCACAGATAGACTACTATACTGTATTCTCCTCCTTTTTCTTTCACCTCATATTTGGTCGCAAATGCTGATACTATGTGGGAACGCATAAAGGTCAAATTTGATAATCTTATTGACTGCTAATGTGCATATTTGTGCACCTGAAAAACAAACTTCAGGTTCGAACTAGTGGATGGTGGGTCTGTATTCATTTAGTGCTTTTAATTTGATGTCATAGCTTTACACAATACATCATAAATAAGATCAATTAGATCGCTATAATGTACGTATGTTTCGATGTGTTGAAAAGCTTTCCTGATGACAAGCTGGTGCAATGCTAATGCTGTTTAAATTAATTCTTGTCTTCAGTCATTCTCAAAATTACACAAGCCCCCAAATAGCTGTCCTCGGCTATGCCTGCCGGTAACTAGCAGTTCGTAAACCAAATTTTAGCTCGCAGGTTTAAAGCAAAAAATCAGCCAAGAGACGGCTCACATCTAAAAAACACTCGTATGAGAGGCGACATACTCCGTGACAACTCAGCTCACACCGACGGTGGATGCAAATAAGTTTGGTCTTGTCAAGAAAGCCATCTGAAAATTACCAGTCAAAATCCCCTGTTCTTTGTCCATTTCTGCTCAATATTTATTCCCGCTTGTGACTTCAGAGCCACTGCTGCGTTTCCTCAAACTACGGTATGGGCCGAGGGTCATTTGCAAATGCACACGACTGTTAAAAAGAAAGGTAATCAAAAATTGGGCGTGCACGCGTCAACAAAAAATAGTGCTGTTAAAGGAAATTTTCAGCATCAACTTTGACAGCCCTAATATATACTGTATATATATTTTTTATTTTGTAAAAAGGCTTCAGAAAGTTTTGTGTTATTACTAGGGCTGTCAAAAATAGAGTCATTAACGCGTACGCCTTATGGCAAGCCACATTTAACTGTAATGTGAGCACTGCTCCCCACAGTGTCACACAGAGTCTGAAGCGCTTTTATAACTTCAATCCAACCTGAACACATCAACAGCGGTGCAATTCCAGCAACACATATGTATTTCCAACTCACAAACGCGTCTTTTGTCCCGCCGTCGGAACAACACTTCCTCATTGTCACTACACGATCGCGAGATGCATTCACGGACACTTCGACCATCACATAACGTCTTTATTATGCGTCTAAATGACCAGAAAGACAAAGAAAAACAACATGTGGACATTCTTAGCACTCACTTTGTAACTCTAAATTTGGAAGCACAATTTGTTGCATTTAAATATGCTCGGAAATCCCATAAAAAACACTCAAAAATGTGAATTCATCTTAAATGACGTGGTGTGTTTAAACGTAACCCCTCACTGCTCATAATAACACGGTTAAAGTGTGATGCTAATGCTCTGCTACTATTAAAGAAAGTAGTGTTAGCTAAATAGATTTTTTAAGACGTGTGCTATCTTTTAGCTTGATTGTAATTTTCAGTTTTCCTGTTAATACATGCAAATATACATAATCCATTTATATAAAATAAGCATAATTCAGGCATAATTTGATTAATTTGATTAATCATGATTAATTTAATTTGAAACCCATGATTAATCTGATCAAAATGTCAGCTTTTTCTCTTCACACTGTGCCTTTTTGCTTGATTTTCCCCATCCTAACTGGGGTGTTTTTCTTTTATTTTTATTACTACAATGTGCCCCACTTTGAACACCCCTGCCTTAGACGTTTGTGTTTGCATAAATGCTTTCTACCCACAATGCCTTATTTTCCCTTTTATATCCACATTCACTGTCAATAATGCAGCATTTTTAGGTCTCTTTTCTTCCTCTCGCTCTCTTTCACACAGAGCAATGGGTTGCGCAACGTAAACACTGCTCATATGTTGATGTTAAGCGGTAAAGATGTTTAAATCACAGCAAGCACGTTTCACAGCAGCTGCCGCCTACTTCGGCAACTCCTGAAAAACAGTAAGATGCTCCCCAAGCACACAAATGGGAAAACATGTTGACTTAACTGCGTGCAGGAACCACTTTCTGACTCCTTTCATGCATCTAAACTCCATAAAACGGGCTTTCTTGGTTTTGGTGTGTGCCTGTTTTCCGTCAGTTCTGTTTGTTGATGTGTGAGACCACAGAATGTGAGAGAGCGGCAACAATCTACTTAATGAGAGCGTGGAATTCGTGTGCTTTGATTAGCTGCTGCTTGGAGCTGCAGATTGCGAGAGTACTACTGTGTATTTTGCCAGTATATACAGACGGGTGACAAATTAAAAGAAAAGCATAGTTAGCAGTGACTGTAATGTGAGGGTGAAAGATAAGAGAATACGTCTGGTGTATGCAGACAGGTGATTAATAAAAGTAACAGAATGGCTGTGACTGAAAGGTGAAGTTCTTCTGTTGATCCAAATATGTCTTTTTCGTATGGAAACAAAGTCCCCTCTCGTGTAGTTTAATGGACCATCTGTTTACAGTCTATGTAAACACAGTGAGCCCGCAGAGGGTAGGGGGCTTTTTAGGCTAGAGGCAGGGGTATCCAAACGTTTTCCACTTCGGCCAACTTGCAGAAAATGTAACCAAAAATGCAGATGTCACACTTTATGCAAGATTTTAAATGGTGCAAATGCATCAAATAAAAGCAGAGTTATGCTAAATAATATTTGCCATGATTTAGTTGTTGAGTCGTCACTTTTATCTCACATTATTGCAGGAAATAACCTGCCTGGAAAGCAAAAGTAAACAGGCAATGAAACAGGACACCACCTTCCTATTGGTGGAAAAAAAAAAGTGTCATCAATCAAACAAAGCTGTCGAGGCTGTTTGGCTGCAGGGGGAGGGGACGGCAGGTAAGCCAACACTGCCGTCAACTGGGCAATGATGTTACACTGTCATCTCTCGTTTATAGCGGTTCATTGGTTCCAGACCCGACCGCGATAAATCAATTTCCGCGATTTGAGATTCAATGTTACTAAATTAAATATTTTCATAGTTAGAGCATAGAAAACCTGCTTAAACCAACTATTATGATATATGACTCTTACTATTATATATTTTCGGAACTCTGGTTTATTTGGTCTCATAAAATGCAGACAATAATTTTGTTTAGTGTCAATTTGTGGGACAATAATCATTTCAAAATGCACCTGCATTGTTGTATGTCTTCATCCATCCATCCATTTTCTATGCCGCTTATCCTCAGTAGGGTCACGAGTATGCTGGAGCCTATCCCAGCTGACTTTGGGCGTGAGGCGGGGTACACCCTGGACTGGTCGCCAGCCAATCACAGGGCACATATAGACAAACAATCATCAAACATGCATGGTTTTGGAATGTGGGAGGAAACCGGAGTACTGGAGAAAACCCACGCACGCACGGGGAGAACATGCAAACTTGTTTTCATTGTAATTAAAATGAATGAAAAAATCTCGTCTCCTCTTGTTCTCGTGGACCCAATCTCGTGATCGTCTCATCTCGTGAGTCGGGTGTCTCGTGACACCCCTATTATTTGTATACCAAATAATTTTGTAGTTAAAGAATAGAAAACCCATTTACAACCGTCTAAATACGTTTTTTAACATTATTACAGCCCTCTAGACATGAAAGAACACCCCTATAGTAACATTTACGCTCGTATAACTCAATATTGTAGACATAATAAAATAAAGAAGCCATTTAAGGCATAAATAAGACTCGTGCTCACGTGTGTTGCTGTAAATGTGTTCCGGTGCTAGGGGAGGTGAGCGGGGTGGCAGACAGGAAGTGACGTCGGGGGTTTTAGAGCTGAGATTTCGCTTGCCGTGGATTACAGCCGCATCAGGAGCTTGTTTCGGGATTATTGTGCCTGTTGTGAGATAAGTCAAAACCTGCAATAAAAGCCTGTTGTTCCAGTGATCAAGTCTGACGTTGTCACTGAACATGACAGTAACATTACTGACACCTAGTGACCAGTGTAGAACATTTGTACAATACTACAACATCTTTTAATGTGCCGTTTGAATGCCTTAAATTTGTATTTTAGTTAAGTTAGCCATTTTTCTGCTTGAAAATGTTGCATTTAGGCAAAAAGTATGTAACATTTGCTTAATTTATGAATTCATATAGATGTCTGAAGAACCGCTATGGAGTGAATCTGCAAATTTCAAGGCTGAAGTGGCATTGATTACCGTATAGGCGACAAAGGGACACTTTGAAATGTGTCTTATTATTACCTCTGCCAAGGAGGTTTATCTGTTTGTGTTCAAAATAACTTGAAAGGCTCTGAATGGATGTGGATGAAATTTTCAGGAATTGTCAGAAATGGGATATGGAAGGACTGATTACATTTTGGGGGTGATCCGGATCACCGTCTGGATCCAGGATTTTTTTTTTCTAGGTTTCTTTAACATTGCGAGATCGGACCATTTTTGGCATTTGTTCATATAACTCCACAAAAAATGGTCAGAGCACTTGGAAAAAAAAATACAAGACACGTTTCTACAAAATATGAAAAACTGATCCAGATAAGGGAATAAATCCAGCGGCTATGATCCAGAATATGAAAAAAAATAGGCGACCTTTGGAGCTTTCATCATGCAACAAGCACCATTAAATATCGCCAAGACCTTGGAATCTGGAGTGTGCCAACGGATTTCTTGTATCTTCAAAAGCTATGGAGCTACATTGAGAAGAAAACCGCCATAGCGGAAAATGTGTTTTTTGTGAATACCTACTGAACTAATATTGATATCATTATGACTCCAATTGCTAATGGTAAGTTTTCATGGTCAAGGAATCTAAATATGTAAATAAAATAAATGTTGGACTAATGGTAACTAATGGTGTAACAATCACAATATGGGGGGAACTATGGCGCTTGGCAGAGGTCTGACCTCTCCGAGTGCTTTTCTACCTTTTTACTACTATTATTATTATTATTATTATTATTATTCTGGCATCTCAATCATCTTTTTCAGGGCTTTAACATACTTGTTTATCCTGGCAAAAACAGACATAATTTAGGGACAGGATCCCCAAAACTCTGCTCCGCAAGAGAGTGGGAAATACCCGCCACTAGGTAGGTTGTCTTTAATTTTATCTTTTCAAGATTCAAGATTCAAGAGAGTTTTATTGTCATGTGCATAGTACAACAGCAGTTATACTATGCAATGAAAATCTTATTCTGTTCATTCTCCCAAGAAAAGAAAGAAAAACAAATGAAAGAATAAGAACATAAGAAACATAAACACATAAACATATATACCAATAAATTAAGCAACAACAACAGAAGAGACATTAATATAAATAAATAATACAAATAAATAAATAAAGTGCTATGAGTGTGTGCGTGTGTTGCGTGCGGCGTGTGCGAGTGCTTCGTTGAGGAGCCTGATGGCCTGTGGGTAAAAGCTGTTTGTCAGCCTTGTGGTCCTGGACTTCAAACTCCTGTAGCGTCTGCCTGACGGTAGGAGTGTGAATATTGAGTGTTGTGGATGTGTGCTGTCCTTGATGAGGTTGTGTGTTCTTCGTAGGACTCTAGATTTATAAATGTCTTGCAGTGAGGGGAGGGCTGCCCCAACTTTCCATAGTGCATCTGTAGAAGCAACTCAGGATTGTGGTGGACATGCCAAATTTCCTCAGTCTTCTCAGGAAGTACAGTCTCCTTTGGGACTTCTTCAGAATTTGTTGGGTGTTGTGAGACCAGGTGAGGTCCTCGCTGATGTGTGTGCCAAGGAACTTGAAGGTTTTCACCCTCTCCACCTCAGTCTCATCAATAAACAGGGGTCTATGCGGCTCCTTTTCCCTTGTTCTTGGGTCGATGATCATCTCTTTAGTCTTATCTGTATTGAGAAGGAGATTGTTATCACGACACCAAGCTATGAGGTCCGCCACCTCTCTTCTGTATGATGTTTCAACACCACCAGTGATCAGTCCGATGACTGTAGTGTCATCTGCAAATTTAATGATGCTGGTGTTGTTCTGGGAGGCCACGCAATCGTAGGTGAAGAGCGTGTAGAGGAGCGGACTCAGCAGACCCCTGTGGGGTCCCAGTGCTCACAATTCTTGAGCTGGATGTGCGGTTGTGGACTCTGACTGACTGGGGTCTGCCTGTGAGAAAGTTAAACACCCAGTTACAGAGGGAGGGAGACAGGCCAAGTGTGAGGAGCTTATTTGTGAGTTTGTGGGGGCTGACTGTATTAAAAGCAGAGCTATAGTCTATAAATAGCATTCTGACGTATGTGTCCTGGCCCTGTAGGTGAGAAAGGGCTGTGTGGATGGCAGTGTTGACTGCATCATCCGTGGACCGGTTCTGGCGATATGCAAACTGTAGAGGGTCCACAGTTGCCGCCGGGATGCTCTTTTTGATGTGGGTCATGACTATTCTTTCAAAGCACTTCATAACAATAGGAGTGAGTGCTATAGGGCGATAGTCATTCAAGCAGGTCACGTTGCTCTTCTTGGGTACGGGCACTATGGTGGTGGACTTAAAGCAGGTCGGTACAGATGCTTGTGCAAGCGACAGGTTAAATATGTCAGCAAGCACATCAGCTAGCTCTGATGAGCAAACCTGAAGTGCACGTCCTGAGATGTTGTCTGGCCCTGCTGCTTTTCGTGGGTTTGTTTTGTGTAGAACCCTGCGCACATCAGCTGATGTCACCATGAGAGGTGAGTCCTCTGTGCTCCCCAGGTTCAGCCACCCTCTCTGCTCATCAGGAGTTTGGGTGTCAAAGCGGGCATAGAACTTTTGAACATGCCACGGGCCAAGAAACAAAGATGTGGGCTGCAAATGGCCCCCGGGCCGCACTTTGGACACCTCTACAGCAAGGTGTGTCAGAAAACGACTTATCTAAATATTTAATTGAACTATATGTGCTTCTGTGATTTTCTAGGCTACCGACTGACGTTTATAATTAGGAAAGTGTCAAAGAGTTGAAGAGATTCCGAGTTTAGTTCTTTCTTCAGTTTGTTTTAGAAGTCGTGCCCCCTGCCACATGTGGTTTGAAACCGACTGATGTCAGCCTCCAGATGTGGAGCCTGTTGAAATCTTTATTTCTTCTTCTTTTTCTTCTAACAGCTACCAGTAAACACTGTGACGTATTCGACCTTGTGTCATTTCAGGCTGTTCTGGGAATTTTTTTTTTTTTTCGACCTGCTGTTTAGCATCTTTGAAGACTTTCAAAACCCTCTCTCATTGTTTATATGAACAAATGAAGTCTAGGGGGAAAAAAACCTAATTCATCACACTTGAAGAGCGCCAATAACATTGGTAATGTTGATCCTGCATTGTGCTTTGGAAGCAGCAAAGCATACTTGAAATACAACCAATACAATGGCCACTAGAAACATACGGTATGTTTATTATTGTGGCTGTAGACGTGTAGGGTTGCACTGAATTATACTGAGAGCTGTTTCTAGTGCAAATGAAGTAACCAAAATATTAAAAACAGCTCAGTGTATATCCTTGCCATATACAGGAAAACAGCTTGTATAGGATCAAGTATTTAGTGTAACCTCCAATTACACTTGAGCAATAGCGGGATCCTGCCTCTTTTAATCCTAAATGGAATCCGTATCGCAGGCCACCGTTGACGAAAAGGTCTGTTGAACTTTTTGAGCTTTCAATGCACTGCTGGTAAAATCAACATTTAATAACGTGTTCTAATAAATGCTTTGTTCCCTCATCACGTTTTCCAGTAAGTGCACCACTACAAAAGCTGAAAAAATATATTTTTTAATATTAAGTAAAAATAAATAATTAAATACTACATCAAATTAAAATAATAAATGATGAAATTATTTTTCAAATAAATTTAAAAAAATACAAAAAGTGTATTTTTTTAATTCCAAAATAAATTTAAAAAATTAACATCATTAGGTGAAAGAAAAAAAAAATTTGATTAGTACATTTCCCTAAGGCAACAGCGTCCAAAGTGCGGGACATTTACAGCCCACGCCTGTTTTTTTATTGGCCCGCGGCACAGTTTAAAAATGCAATTTAACGAGAAAACTAAAAAAACAACAACAATCAGCAGTGATTTACTGATTTTACAACAATAAAGTCAGAATATTACAACAAAAAAGTTGCAATGTAACAATAAAAAGTTGTGATTTTATGGGAATAAACTTAGAATAATATCATTTTTGTAGCATAGAGTTGAAATATTGACTAATTCAATCCCAGCCATTTTTCAAAAGGCAACCCCTTCAGTAGCGGCCATTTTAGATGACTGATTTTTCAATGCACAGAGAATATTGTGTTCTATGGCTATATAAACATGGAGCCTACTAAAAGAAAGATTAGACTCTCGTCTTTCATCAGAAAAAAAAGTTTGTTTGTACCTTTTTCCGTTCTTTAGTAATCAGCAGTAGAACATCGGTACGTTTCAGGACAATATCAGTTCCCGGCTAGAAAAGGAAAAACAATTTTCACTTTGACACAAATGTTTTTTGCTTTACAGCTCAAATATCTAAACAGGTATACCAACATAAACGACACAAAAAAGGGGTTGTTTTACATCAAAATAACAATTTATTTACAAACATAACACCATGAACTATTTACAGTTTTAACATTTGGAACTGAACTATGTGTGTGCACGTGTGTGCATGTGTGCACACGTGTGCGTGCGTTAGAATTTCCCGACAATGCGTAACCTTCTGCACGCTACACTCCTTCATGCTCTCTCGCTTCTTCGTACCTGTCATGTGTGATTTTTTCCATCTACTGTATGTGATCCCTGTCGAGCTCTTTTCAAATGCATGTCTGCCACCTTGTGGCCTCTTGCCCAAAAAAAACGCAAACGACGTATAAGACGTTGCTGGGATTGGGCGTCCAGGTTTATAAAAACGTATTACTATGTCTTTGGTATTGAATGAGTTAAAGAAAAAAAAAAATTTTTTAAGCCGTAATATTACAAGAAACGAACAAGATAAATTAAAGTTGTTAATTTTAGGAAAATTAGGTTGGGGAAAAAGTTATAAAAATATGAGAATAAAGTCAAAATATTATGGGAATAAAGTTGTAATATTATGAGAAGAACGTTTACAAGAATAAAGTTTAAATATTTGGAAAATTTAAAACAAACAGCAAAAATGGGTGAAAAGAGCAAAGATCGAAGTTCGTACTACTTGAAATAATATACTTTTTCACCTACAATGCAGCTTGAAATATATATACCTTACTAGCATATCTACATGTCTTGATTTGCCAAATATCAAAGTGGCCCTTGCGTCCTTTCATTTTTCAGTATGTGGGCCTCGGTGGAAAAAGTTTGGACACCCCTGCCTTACGACAACTCATAATGTGGCTCAGTAGCATGTATGGCCTCCGCTTGCCTGTATGCACTCCCGACCACGACAGGTCTGTATTGCAATGGGACGATGGGCGATGGATTCATTCATTCATTCTTCTCAGATGGAGCCTATCCCATCTGACTTGACATTCATACACACATTGTCACTGAGTGGGAACTGAATCCGCTCTGTGAAGCATGAACATCATCATTGTGAGTGTCAGAAGTGCAGGGAAGCATGATATGAATTAACTTTAGCTACATTCTTCCTGAAAATATGACCAGATGAGATGAGCTCCTACCACGTGGCCCCATGAGCAATGCTTTTGAAGTAGGTACAGGGTTACAAGGGGTGACTCGGGCAAATCAGTTCTAGTGTACCTCACCAGAGCGGGAGTGATCCTGTTACCCCTGGCAGCCTCAGCAAATGGCACAAGAATTCTAAGGTGACACAGTGATGTGAGGTCATCGCATCTGGAATGGACCGTGGGCCGCGGCTGCAGATTCCTTTTAAAGCGTTTAAGCTGCTTATTGTATAACAGCGGCCGGCCAAGAAAAACATGACATACGTCAGACCGATTGGTTATCGTGCACACGAGTTGAATGAGAGCGCTGCTAAGAACGGGATCAGACATCACGGTGACATCAGACATGAATGTCATCCCGACATCCGGCCGCTTGGAACGCCATCACAATGACATCCTCCGCGCCGTAAGCTGTTACTGCAGTTGTTAGGGAGTACTGTAATTGGGATTGCCTTCTCGGAGTGGGAGAAATGAAAGGGATTTAAACTAATCCCACTTGACCGGATTTCATCCATTCTCCCCTTTACTGCCTGGGAGCCAAAAGAAAAAGTGTTTTTTATAGTGTTTTTTTGGGGGGGGGTTACATATGTTCACAGCTATAGTCATCTGGTTGGAACGAAAGTCTTATAAATGATATTATATTGCACGTGTCACATCTCATGCCTTTTTCTGGTAACACAGATTGTAATTCCAGGTCAGGTGTGTCAAAAGTACGGCCTGGGGGCCATTTACGGGCCACAGCTGCAACCTTCCCTCACTCATGAACAAGACCCCGAGATACTTGAACTCCTCCACCTGATGTAAGACCTGATTCCCAACCCGGAGGGTGCAGTCCACCCTTTTCCGACTTAGAACCGTGGCCTCGGATTTGGAGGTGCTCATCCCAGAAGCTTCACACTCAGCTGCAAACCTCCCCAGTAAACGCTGAAGGTGACAGCCTCATGAGGCCATCAGGACGACACTGTCTGCAAATAGCAGAGAAGAGATCCTAAGGGGGGCCACCACACCGGACTGCCAATCCAGAGGTACTGTTCCCGACTTCCACGCAATGTTGAAGAGACATGTCAGCCAAGACAGTCCCTCAACATCCAGAGCCATGAGGAACGCAGGGCGAAACTCATCCACCCACGGAGCACCACCAATTCCCACCAAGTCTGATTCCTTATTTATAAATCGAATATTTTCGTAGTTTGAGCACAGAAAACCTGTTTACAACAGTGTAAACACGGTTGTAAGACATGGAATAGACATGGAATAACACACCTTTACACTCGTATTACATACAGTTTTCTCCATTGGTTTGGCTCGTTTCTTGAAGCTGTAATGACATCCTCAAAATAACATGCACAAACCTCCAGACAACCTGGCAACCCGGCAACAGAATTGAATTTCTCATTCATTTCATCAAATTGCAAATGTCTTAGTACATGTCTCAATGCGTGGGTACACCTTTGCAAATAATTAGGTACATTTACAAGTGCAGGTACATTTAGCACAATTTCCAATTGAATAGATCTTTTTGATCTAAACTGATTGACAATTCTAAGGTCTAATGGTTGTTCGTTCGGAAAGTCATCACAAGTACAATGCTCTGCTTGTCAAAATTAGTCAAGAATATACTGTAATACCATCGATACCATCTATGAATGTATTGGAACATTGGCTAAATTGATGATTTGACAGTCAGGTGAAACTAGAACTGTGATGTGGATGAGAATCTGTGACCAGACAGACAGCAGCGTGAGGACACCCAGGAAGGCGAGGACGGCCAGGAGAGGGAGGGTGAGGACAGCAACCAAGGAAGAAGCGTCAGTTGTGAAACTCCAGCTTTATTTACAGCACTGTAGGTGACATCATTTCCCTAGTTTGTTGTTTATGTGTTTATTTTACAGTATGCTGACTTACTGACTTTCCCCTCTCTAACGATGTGTTTGATACTTTCACAATCAGGCTTTAGGCGCCACCACAGCACAGAGACAGCTCTGATCAAGGTGACAAATGATACCCGTCTGAAGACAGATGCAGGCAAAGTCTCACTGTTAGTTCTGCAGGACCCGAGCGCTGCCTTTGACACAGCTGACCATGTGATCTTATTACAGAGGTTAGAAAGCTGGGTGGGAATCTCTGGTACTGCTCTAAACTGGTTCAAGTCCTATCTGGAGGACAGGAAGTACTTGATGGAATTGTAACTGTGTCTCAGAGCAAATGGCTATGACATGTGGGGTTCCCCGGGGGTCAATCCTGGGACCCTTATTGTTCAATCTGTACATGCTTCCTTTAGGCCAACTAATACGCAGCTGCAACGTGTCCTACCACAACCATGCAGACGACACTCAGATCTACGTGTCACTGACGGCCGGTGAACATGGTCCTGCAGATTTACTTTGTCACTGCATCAAACAGATCAGCGTGTGGATGCAAAACAACTTTCTCCAGCTAAACTCAGACAAAACTGAAATCATTGTCTTTGGCCCACAGAAACAAAGAGAAAGTGTTATCAGTCACCTTGAGACTCTTTCTCTAAAACCTAATCATCAGGTTAGAAATCTAGGGGTAATAAAGAACTCAGATCTGAACTTTTAACAGCCACATTAAATCAATAACATCATCATCTTTGTACTACCTAAGAACATTGCCAAAATCAAGGGAACAGTGTCTAAGCCAGATTTAGAGACACTCATCCATGCCTTGGCCAGACGACTGTAACATGGTGACTAAAAATAGTTCCAATTTCCTTAACAGTATGAGTGCAATGTGTTATGTCTTACCTTGGATGCTATTTAACCGTAAAATCAAAACCCAAGTTTTTTTCAGCTTTATACACAATTGTATTATATTAGCTCGACAAAAACAAGTACAATAACAATTGTCAATGATTTTTCATTATCTGGCCCTCGGTGGAAAACGTTTGGACACCCCTGCTTTGGACATTGCTTTATCACCTTGGACGCCCCGTAGTGGTGTGCTGTGCTGTAAAGACGCAAAAGTCAGGCTCTCACGTCGCAAAAAGCAGACTCTGTGCAGACTGTGCACTACGGGGAATACTTAACGAGCGAGTTCCAAATAAACCACATCAGACTTGAGACTTCTTAAGGATCGACAGCCCAGCAGCATCACACTGACCAGCAAATTGCTTCACTGGTTTTGGGGTTGCACGGTCCTTGATGTCTACTTGAGGCTGTTGGAGGCTGCATACAGTGGTGTGAAAAAGTCTTTGACCCCCTCCTGATTGCTTATTATTTAGCATGTTTGTCACACTTAAATGTTTCAGATTATCAAGCAAATTTAAATAGTGGTCAATGATGACACAACTGAACACAAAATGCAGTTTCGAAATTAAACTTTTTATTATTACGAGAAAAAAATCCAAACCTACATGGCCCTGTGTGAAAAAGTGATCGCCCCCTAAACCTAATAACTGGTTGGACCAACCTTAGCAGCAACAACTACAATTAAGTGATAACTTGCAATGAGTCTCTTACAGTGCTGTGGAGGAATTTTGGTTGACTCATCTTTGCAGAATTGTTGTCATTCAGCCACATTGGAGGGTTTTCCAGCATGAAGCGCCTTTTTAAGGTCATGCCACAGCATCTCAACAGGATTCAGGTCAGGACTTTGACTAGACCACTCCAAAGTCTTCATTTTGTTTTTCTTCAGCCATTCAGAGGTGGACTTGCTGGTGTGTTTTGGATCATTGTCCTGCTGCAGAACCCAAGTTGGTTTCAGCTTGAGGTCACCAACAGATGGCCGGACATTCTCCTTCAGGATTTTTTTGGGTCAGATTCAGATTTCATGGTTCCATTTATCACAGCAAGTCTTCCAGATTCTGAAGCGGCAAAACAGCCCCAGACCATCACACTACCACCACCGTATTTTACTGTTGGTATGATCTTCTTTTTCTGAAATGCCCGGTGACTTTTTACGGCAGATGTAATGGGACGCACACCTTCCAAAAAGGGAGCGATCACTTTTTCACACAGGCCCATGTAGGTTTGGATTTTTTTTCTCCCTTAATAATAAAAAGTTTCATTTAAAAACTGCATTTTGTGTTCAGTTGTGTTGTCATTGACTAATATTTAAATATGTTTGATGATCTGAGACATTTAAGTGTGACAAACATGCAAAAAAAAAGTTGTTACTTATACATACTGCTACATTGTACTGTATTGTACATGTGGTTTCCATGTGTTGCGCGTGAACCTGAGACACTGACACAGAATATAGACATGTAGCCACCAAAACTATACCCACAATGTCTACTTCAAAAGCGGCTACATAAAAACACACACACACACACAAACTTTGTTATGCGTGAATGTCCTTTGTTGTCCCCCACTAAACCCTGTGTGTTTTGCAGCGCGACGCATTCCAAACAACTGTGTTGTGGACATGGAAATAGCTCAAGTCAGCATGTGCATTCATACTTCCGATGCTCACATTACAGCTGAGGTTTCATTGTCTCCCAGATGACCATAAAATACGCTGATGAGTGATGATGGCTTAAAAAATGTTTAAGAAATTAGAACCAGACAACATGAGCGGTTCTGGACAAGCAGTCTGAAAATATGAATGTGAGTGCATGCAGTACCCAAACCCTGACAACCGTTCATCATCCTCACACTGCTATACAGCGAGTAAGAACGTTATGTATTGCACTGCAGAGAGGCGATTAGGCATGAAATGATTTCTAATGCTTCCTTTCTTTATAAAACAATGCAACAGGAGCCCCAAACTTGGTTTGGTCCACTACGCCCTCTGCTGGATTTACCGAAGAATTCAAGCATTTCAGTCATAATGACGTCTTATGAGTTTTATCAAACTATAAAATACCAAAACAAAAGGATGGGATTAATTTAACATTGTTTCTAATATTTTAAGTGTTTTAATGAGTTATATGAACGGCTAAATATTTTAAAAAGTGCTCTGCAGTTGCATACAGTGCAGTTCTACACCACTGTAAACTATCATTACAATCATAAACATATTGTAAGAATTATAAATATGACATTGTTAAACAAAAATGGTCATTTTGTATGGTGCATGTGGAACTAATGTTTTGTCCCTTGAGAGCAGTGATGGAAATGTCGGCCCTTTTTAGAGAGCCGGATCTTTATACTCAGCTCACTAAAAAGAACCGGCTTTTTCGGCTCCTCAGATTTTTCGTTGTCTTAAATTTATTTATTTATTACCAAATTATGTTTATTTCCTTCGTGAATCACCACCTTATCGTGGCGGAGGGCTTTGTGTGCCCGAGTGTGAAGCACCTCCAAATCCGAGGCCATGGTTCTCAGTCGGAAAAGGGTGGACTGCACCCTCCGGGTTGGGAGTCAGGTCTTGCCCCAGGTGGAGGAGTTCAAGTATCTCGGAGTCTTGTTCATGAGTGAGGCGAGGTTGGACTGTGTGGTCAACAGGCGGATCGGCGCAGCGTCTGCAGGAATGCGGTCGCTGTACCGGACCGTCGTGGTGAAGAGAAAGGCAAAGCTCTCAATTTACCGGTCGATCCATGTTCCCACCCTCACCTATGGTCATGAGCTCTGGGTTGTGACCGAAAGAACGAGATCGCAGATACAAGCGGCTGAAATGAGTTTCCTCCGTAGGGTGGCTGGACTCACCCTAGGAGATCGGGTGAGGCGCTCAAATTTCTCACAAACAAATCAGCTCTAAGAGCACCACAGCGTGGACACAAAGACGCCGCCACACATCTTGACCAATGACATTCGCCTTTAACAGGAAAAAAAAGATGAGGAGAAAAAGTAATGGGCTCCCATTTGGCTCCCAACGACGCGGACCTCTCCTGTCGTTCATTTCAAAGAGCCGGCTCTTAGAGCACATTCGTTCGCGACCGACACATCACTACTTGACCGACTTTTAAGTATGTGTGCACTTGCACACTAGCAGTATGTATTACGTAATCTGCAGGTGTTAACAGACAATTTTTTTAACATCCGCTCACATGACTGATGACGCTGAAATTTCATATCACACATGGAAAAAGCCGAAATGACAAAAAAAACGTACATTGTAAGTTGTTCCATAACGAGCACAGTGGTGGACTCTGAAAAAGTTCAGTTCAACTTCAGACTCACCTGGACTTACTTTACACCCTGCAACAGCTGAAGTTTCTTCTTGAAATCCCACAATAATGTAAATATCAAGTAATTAGTATTGCATGATAAAAGATTTTTTTTTCATGTTCTATTTTATCAATGTGCCTCGGAATGTTCGGGAACGATTACGGTTAGAAAAAAAACGAGCTTGTGTAACCCGCCCTTTTGCGCGCCTGCCCGCACAGGGGATCGAACTTAAGACCTTCGGCATGGGAGGCGACGGCGCTGACCACGCGACTAAAAGCCAGGACTGTCGGCCGGTTGTTCAGCACAGCTCTTGAGGCAGAGGGAGTAAGATTTACCAACGTACATTCGCACAGCCTCACAGGCTGGCATCCGTTACACTTGCAGTCAGTGAGTTAATTTTTTGTTCACCATAAAATTAAAAACATTGCATGGTTAATTTAGCTGGCGTCCCAAGCAGCTGGTCATTGGCACCTCTCGCTAGCTAGATTACCTAGTAGAATCTTTCGGTTTAGCTCAAAACAATGTCGGATAAATTCAAGTTTTATTCGCATCCATATTTGATGACATTTTGTCCTCAGGAGAGCGGACAAAACACGCCAGAGGCAGCAGTTTGAAAAGGATGGAGACCAAGACGGTTTGCACGGTTGACCAATGCCGGTCCCGGGATGAAAAAGAGGCCACGGAGCATCGGGAGACAAAGAAGCAGTGGTACAGGAAGATCAGAGACAGTTGTATGCCGGAAGCGGCTGAGAGAGCACAGGTGGCCGCTGAAGAGCCAGCGAAGCGAGAGGGGGACGCCGGGAGGAGGCAGAAGGTCAAGGACAGCGAAACGGACAGAAATGAGCGCCTCAGACAAGCCAGGAAGGAGAATTGGGGTCTTTTCGAAGAAGATAAAGATAAAAGATAAAATCCAGCTTGGAGGCTGGGTGACAATAAGAGGACTTGACAGTCCATGTCCGCATACATCTGCTCACCCACACCCAAATCAGCCCACCTAATGTCTGAACTGACAAGGCTCAACGTGTCTCAGAGACCAAAGTCAGGGACCACGAGCTTCCGTTTTTATCTGAACATCTCTTCATCTTAAATGTACACATTGATGAACGGATTACTTTCTATTGCATCACTTGCACTGCCAAATGCATTGTGTGACTTGAACACACCCTTGCAGTTTCTAATGCACTCATTATACATTACATCCAAATGTGTGGTATTGTATTGAATATGTTTTTAGGAGATGTTTGTGTGCTAAAATGTTGTAGAACAACAACTAGATGTGCAAATGTTACATTGCCTGCAAATATCTTGAATTATCATTCGTATTATTATTCAGTCGACGGTATGGGTACTACAGTTCTCACTGAAAACCACTGTTTATTTTATGAATTTTATTTTTATTTTATTTTTATGTAAGTTGTGTGATTGTTCAAGAAGTAAATTGCACGTTTTTGCACATTGACAAGTCTTGTTTTTTTATCGGTTCTCAACAATGTACACAAAATATAGAGTATACTCTACTGTATATAGGCTACTAGCGGTGTGAGGAGATTTTTTGTTTTTTCTCACGAGACAAGAGCCAGCCATGGTAACCTCTATTTGTGACCTACGTCGGCAGCAATGTGCCTTTGCTATGTCCAGTTTGTCAGACTCGCCCGTCCCTGAAAGGCAATCGGTTCTACGCATGTGCAGAGCGCATCTCCATCCGTTATTTTTCGGCAGTCACATGTTAGTCACGTGCAAGTACGCCATCCGTCGATGTATTTTATGGCAGCAATATATAATAACGTTTTTGGGTGTGTGGGGTGGCACACACCCAAAAACGTTATTAATGTTTGCAAAATTACAACTTAGTCTATCTTTTTTATCTTATATCACATCCATGGTGCAAGTGGATCATTTAGAAGCCCTTTTTTTCCTGGTTCCATATTAATGTTATTTTTTTTTGCCACTGACAAAATACAAACACATTTGCTAGGAAGATATGTTTGGAGGGATGGTATTTCTCCGTTTAGAAAAAAACATTCTAGCTAAATCCTCTACATTAATCCATCATTGCAATCTGCTTTTAGTTGTTTACAATCAAATATAACTGCATTTTATGTGTTTTATTCTGTTTATTTACGCTTGTTTCACTTAACCGGATATGACGTTTGCGTCTTCGCTACGTGCATTGCGTAACTTTTTACGTAGCTCCGTCTTGGTGGAGGTCATGAGACGATAGAAACATCTGCATGCTAACGAACTCTTTTAATAATAATTAATAATAAGAACAACTCCCAATATATTACACGTGACGCCGCAGAAGCGCTGTGGTAAACATTTGCCAAAGGAGGAAGTGACGTTCCCAGCGCATGCGTAGACCCGATTGCGTTTCCGGGACGGATTGACCAGTGACACCCATTAAACCAAAACAAGAAGACTAGAAGTAGAAGGAAGGAAGGAGAGTCGCAGCCTGGCGAGGACGGCCAGAATGACTTCGGAGTCTGAAAATGTTATCATCGAAGAGGCCCCTGCCAGCTTTAAATCGTTTGTGTGGCAGTATTTTGGCTTTCCATTGGACATAATAAACGGCAACCGAGTGACGGACAAGACACGGACAATATGTAAGCTCTGCCAGAAAAGAATGCCGTATACGGCAGCTAACACTAGCACTATGCAAAGACACATACAAAACCACCACAGCTGGCTACTAAAATCACCTGCGAAGAAAACAACCACCGGTAAATGTCAGGCAACGCTGGCAGGCTCCAGAGCCGAGGCAATAACGAGAGACATCGGCGTTTTCATTGCAGCTGACATGAGGCCATTTTCTGTGGTCGAAAATAAGGGATTCCGGCGACTCCTCCACACGCTGGAACCGAAGTACACCATCCCGCCACGCACGTATTTTACTTCCACGGTGGTCCCGAACCTCTATAAAGAGACCAAGACTGTGGTTGTACAGACCCTGAAAGAAGCCGAAAGCATCGCCATCACAACAGACAGTTGGACATTGAGAGGTACGCAAAATTATATCACAATTACAGCGCACACAATTAACAATGCCTGGGAGATGAAAAGTGTTGTACTGCAGACCGACTCGCTTTTCGAGTCCCACACGGGGGCAAATCTCTCAGAGGTTTTGCAAGCAGCTGTCACAGACTGGGAGCTTGAGAGAACAAACCGTAGCATCGCTATTGTCACTGATGATGCGCGTAACATGGAAGCGGCCGTGCGCGAGGCGGGACTGGAACCGCACATCAAGTGCTTTGCGCACACTATAAATCTGGCAACCCAAGCTGGCCTCGGTGTCCCCCGCGTCACTCGTTTGCTCGGGCGGGTGAGACGCGTGGCTGCCTTTTTTCACCGGAGTTCAACAGCAACAGCGGTGTTTATGTCCAAGCAGCTGCAGCTGCAACTGCCGTCACACAAGTTAATCATGGACGTGACCACGCGGTGGATCAGCACTCTGGAGATGCTGGCTCGTTACCTCGAGCAGCAGGCTGCCATAGCAGCAGCTCTCGCCAGCCCTGAGATAAGACAGAACATCAGATACCTTGATACGCTCGACAGCTGCGATATCAGAGATGCTGAGGACCTGGTGAAGCTGCTGTATCCTTTGAAGACGGCCACCACAGTCTTGTGCGAGGAGAAACGTCCCACGGTGTCTCTCATTGCGCCACTGAAGAGCATGATCGAACAAAGCATGACACCGAATGACGGCGATTCCACCACCGTGTCCGACACAAAGACTGCTATCCTCAGAAATATTGCAGACCGATACAGTGGGGATGCATACAACTATCTGCTTGAGTGCACGGCACTGGACCCAAGGTTCCGGACTCTACCTCAGCTTGACAGTGACCAGTGTGAAGCCGTCTTCCTGAGGGTGCAGAACAAGGCGAAACAGTTGCAGCAAAATCAGGTATATTTCATTATAATTGTTTTCTGCATATTTGCTGCCTAATGATTGTAACATCAGCGTTTCCTGTGTTTAAAGACCACGGCTTGGGAGAGAGCAGAAGAGGCAGCAGGTGGAGCTCACTGTCACGCGTACGGAAGAGAGGATGCTGTGAAAACTGAGCCCGAAGTGACAGAACCCGCTCCCAAAAAGACAGCGCTCGAGGACCTGCTAGGGAACTCGTTTTCCTCCGACCCGGAGCAGTACAACAGATTGGAACGGGCTGAGAGGGAAATGCAAAACTACAGGAAAGAGCCGTCAATCCCTCTCAGCAGCTGCCCTCTCAAGTGGTGGCGTGAAAACTGCGGCCAATACCCTTTGCTGTCTTACCTTGCCAAAGCGTGCCTTTCTGTCCCTGCTACCTGTGTCCCAAGTGAGCGCATCTTCTCGACTGCAGGAGACACAGTTAGCGCCCAGAGGTCTCAGCTGCTGCCAGAAAATGTGAACATGCTCATATTCTTGAAGAAGAACATGGTCGTATCTTAGGCTAGGCTGTGGAGTTGTAGCATGTTGTTAATGTGTTGTTGTTTTTTTGTTGTTTTTTTTAAAAAGGTTAGTCTCTGTTTGCGCTCTGTGTAACACTATTTTAAGTTTCATCATTTTTTTGTTTCAGTTTGTGCAAAGAAGCTGAACAGTTCATGCATTTAAAGTTTAAATTAAAACATTTCAAAATGTTGAAAAGCACCCGCATTGTTTTGTTACTCACAAGCGATGTTAAAATCTCGTCTCGTCTCGTTGCATGTCGAATTGTTAATAATAATAATAAATGTATGCCAAATATAGATCAGTGGTTCTCGACCAATTTTTTACTTAAAGGGATAGTTTGGATTTTTTGACATGGAAGTTGTATGACATCCCCACCAGCAGTGTAGTCCATTAACAGCGACTTGCCCCCCACACTCAATATCGCGGTAATACCACTCTTCTTCCACGACGGAGCGCCACGGCCATCTTTTTTAGGTATGTGTTCCACAACGGAAGAAAATGCGAGTGTTCCCATCCCATACACATGAATGCACAGGCGACATTGCGCGGCTACGGCAGGAGACATATACTGTATAACACTGTTTTGTGAGGTCGGATTTTTTTTGAGAAGGCGTTTTTGTGTTGCAAATGTAGTCCTCTTTTGAACTCATATCGTTTGGAGAAGCCAAACTCTTTACTTAAATGTCCTACCTAAGTGGAACTACGTTCTTCATCACGGAAATCCGACCAGAACTGGAGATCAAGTGGGGGGTAAGTCTCTGTTGACGGACTACACTGCTGATGGGGATGTCATACAACTTCCGAACTATCCCTTTAAATTTCCAACGAATTCCCTCGCACAGCACGAGCTCGCTTCTCCAGCAGATATCTGCAGCTGTGTGTCGGAGCCCTCACTCGATGGCCTTCCCCTTCCACTCAAGCTTGACAAAGTCGCCCATAAACATGGCACTCACCTTGTGGCGGCGTAGCATGCGAATAGCAGACACAAGAACACGGTGCATTCTTTTTTGCCCAGGCACAGACCCGCGACCCACTAGTTGAGATATCTACAGAATAATCCTTATTTTCTCATTCATTCTATGTTGCAATGAGGCTTTTTTTTTTCAAAATTAAAGAATTGCACCATTACATTTTATTTATTTCCCATTAAGTCTTTTGAATGCTAGATCGGGGTGTGCGGCCTACGGGCCATGTTTTTTATTGGCCCTCGGCACATTCTGAAATACCACGGCGTGTTAGGGCCAGATTGAGAAAAAAAAATCTGAGATTGTGAGAATAAATTCGTAAATTTACAAGACCAAAGTGGCAAATTTACGAGAAAAAACTCGTAATATTATGATAATAAAGTCGTAAATTTACAAGAAAAAAAGTAATAAGATAGCATAGCTCTACTTTTTCTTGTTCCGGCGACTAATTTACCCCGCCTCCTCCACATGCCCAATGCCAAAGGTCACAAAAGTCCCCCCCTTTTGTAGCTGTCTCAGGCAATGCCTGCAACATAAAGTTGGGACTTTATTCTTGTAAAATTCCAACTTTATTCTTGGAATATTATGAGTTCTTCCTCCTAAGTTTACGACTTTATTTTCGTAATATCACATGTTTTTTTTCTTGCAAATGTACAACTTTATTCTCTAAATCACTTTTTTTACTCTGTCGTACAAAAAATATGATTAAACAAGAAAGCAGTAATTTTACAAGAAATATTAAGATTCAAGTCATAATGTTACGAGAAAAAAAGAGCATAAAGTTGATATATATGAAAAAAAAGGGCGTAATATGATCAACAAACAAAAAGAATAAAGTGGCAATTTTTGAAAACTAATTTGGGAAAAGTTATAATATTCGATGAAGTCCAAATATTCTGAGAATAAAGTCATAATATGAGAAAAAATGTACAAGAACATACGTTTGTAAAAATTGTTGTAAAAAGTGTAATGCAAGGAGAAAAAGTTCATATAATAATACACTTTGTCACGGATAACAAAGCAATTTCTTTCATATTCTCAGCATATCGACATTGGTTTGCTTGGTTTAAAAAAAATGGAAAAGTAACCCCTCGTCCTTTGATTTTTCAGTATGCGGCCCTTGTGGAAAAAGTTTGGACACCCCTGCCCTAGATAATACTTATTTTAATTATTTCATATAATTTTTACATTTTTTTAATATTGAAGCTGCAAAGTTAGCGAAACAGAATTTAAGCCCCTCCCAAATCCATTTATCGTCTATCAAGCCCATTTTAAATGCCTTTTAAGTGATGACCATGAAATCTATGACACAAATCACACGTTTGACGTTGTTTCAATGCATTTTAATGTGTTTATTACAAAAAGACTGTACATTCATTTCAGTGAACACATGCTATGTACAAACTCTGAGAAGACCAATATTCACTTCTCATCAACGCTTAAGTTACCACTCTCCCCCCCCCACGTCATACGAAGCCACACATTAAATAACAAAATAGTCGTCTTGATCCATGCGATGTCCTGAAATGCTCGACGTCACGTGACAAACATCACAAAGTTCTGCACATCAGTGGTTGTCCTCTATGAAAAAGTATAAATAAATCCTTTACATACAAAGTGTGAGCAAACCTTTGTGCGCTGCTCCAACCATCCAGTAGATGTAAAAACAAGTAGAATGCAAAGCTAGAAATTCATTAGATAGAAAAGTTGTCACCTCATGATGGAAAAGTACAATCATAAATGGGATGTATGAACGCAACATTGGCAGCATGTCTTGTTTAAGTTGGGATCCAACAAAAGGCATTGCGCTTTTGTTCTTTTCCTGAATGAAACTTCACCCCGAACGGCCCTTAGGGACAAATGATTGTTCACGTGGCGTCAGACGGAAGCTTAAATCGTAGCGACAAGGGAAAGAAACACATTTTGTGCTCTATCGACAGTTTTATACGCACACTTTATGGACACAAGTATTGCAAAACATACAGCAAATCCTGTAATAGTGATGGGAAATGCCATTCTTTTAACTCACTCTAGTTCTTATGAGTCACTGCAGTCACCTGTCACAGAAGGCATGTGTGAGTTGCGCAACAAGTTGCACCAGTGAGTGAATGAAACGCGAGTCTTCGTCGAGCACCCGTGAGTCAGCGAAACGCGAGTCTTCGTCGAACACCCATGAAACTCGCGGGCTGGGCGAGAGAATTGTTCTTTTGTCTATGAGTCATGCGCAAAAAGTTCGGCTGTAGATGCTCGCCGAGCACCCACGAGTCAGTGAAACTCGAGGCTTCATCAACGCGTGCATCAGTAAAACTCCAGTCGTCGTTGAGTGGTCGTGAGTAAGTGAAATTCCCGGGCTGAGCGAGTGAATTGTTCATTTGGTCGGAACGGCTGTATAGGTTCGGCAAACCACCGTGAGTCAGGGAAACTCGAGCCTTCGTCGGGCATTTGTGAGTCAGTGAAACTCGAGTCTTTGTTGAACACCTGTGAGTCCGTGAAAGTCGCGTGCTGAACGAGTGAATTGTTCTTTTGCCGAGTCTGTGAGTCATGCGCAAAAATTCGGTTGTAGATGTTTGGCGAGCACCAGTGAGTCAGTGAAACTCGAGTCGTCGTTGAGTATAATGAGTCAGTGAAACTTGCATGCTGAGCCAATAAATTGTTGATTTTGTCGAGTCTGTGAGTCATGCACACAAGTTGGGCTATAGATGTTCGCCGAGCTCCTGCGGGAAACTTGAGTCTTCATCGAGTACACGAGAGTCTGTGGGAGTCGCAAGCTGAGCGAGTGAATTGTTTTTTTGTCGAGTCTATGAGTCATGCGCAAAAATGTGGCTGTAGTTGATCGGCGAGCACTCGTGAGTCAAACTCAAGTCTTCATCGAGCACCTGTGAGTCAGTGAAACTCGTGGGCCAAGCGAGTGAATGAGTTCTTGAGCCGTGCGCAACAGTTCGGCTGTAG
Source organism: Dunckerocampus dactyliophorus (assembly GCF_027744805.1). Lineage (NCBI taxonomy): Eukaryota > Metazoa > Chordata > Actinopteri > Syngnathiformes > Syngnathidae > Dunckerocampus > Dunckerocampus dactyliophorus. The sequence continues at coordinate 4,806,424 of NC_072820.1, forward strand.
GTGCTCGATGAACACCCGTGAGTCAGTGAAACTCGAGTCTTTGTCCACCTGTTAGTCAGTGTAACTCGAGTCGTCGTCGAGTAGCGGTGAGCCAGTGAACTGTTGATTTTGTCGAGTCTGTGAGTCATGCGCACAAGTTCGGCTATAGATGCTCGACGAGCCCCCGCGGGAAACTTGAGTCTTCGTTGAGCACTTTTGATTCAGTGAAACTCGTGGGCTAAGCGAGTGAATGAGTTTGTGAGCCGTTAGCAGCTGTTCGGCTGTAGGTGCTCGATGAACACACGTGAGTCAGTGAAACACGAGTCTCTGCCCACCAGTGAGTCAGTGTTACTCGAGTAATCGCCGAGTAGTTGTGAGTCAGTGAAAGTGCCGGGCCGAGCGAGTGAATTGTTCGTTTAGTTGAATCTGTGAGTCAGCCTCAAAAAATTCTGCTGTGAAACTCAGGTCTTCATGAAGTACATGTGAGTCATTTAAACTCCAGTCTTCCTCGAGCATCCGTAAGTAAAATTCGAGTCGTTGTCGAGCCGAATTGTTCCGTTTTGAGTCAAGTGCAAATCGTTCATATGCTCTGAAAGTGTAGCGCTGGTCAAAAGTGCAAATGTGACGCGACATTACCTGACATTACCTGACAAAAGTATCAACAACGTCGCTTAGAGCCCAGTTTGAAAAATCTACGAGAGTCATAACGCATTCATTTACAGCACAGCAACGTGCAAATGAGTGTCCACTAAGGATTGTATGGATACTGGAGCAAAACAGAAAATCTTTCATCAACAGGAGAGTTGTGAAGGAGTGCTTCTGCTGCAGAGGCCTTACTCAAAGGTAAACAAAAAGAGGAATTGTGTGACAAAATCGGAAACGGAGTTGACGGAGACGACTACCCGTGAGTCAAGGTTTAGTAAAAAACGTGCGAGCTTTCAACAACACATTTCTAGCTTGATCAGCTGAGAGTGACACTGCAGCGATTCCTTTCAATGACTCGATTCCTTGGGCGGGGTCATTCACTGGAATGAATCGGATACTCGATTCACTGGAGTCACCCGTCACAGAAACTCACACATGCGCAACATGATCGGCGACCGAGCTGTAGATGCTCGTCCAGCACCCTTGAGTCAGTGAAACTCAAGGGTGAGTAAGTGAACGAATCAACGCAGACGAGCACCCGTGACTCCCCATTCTCTGAGCTCTCGACTCACACACCTCTAGCAAATACTTGATCAGTTGAGTTACACGACATCCCTCTTGTGGGAGCGCTTTAGGAAGTCCTGTTACTGTTTTCGTTCATCTTCAGCTCCTGCATGTGTCCCAACAATGTAGCCGTCAATCGCAACACTACATTCGCTGCAATGTAGAGACAATCCAGAAGAAGTGAACGCATTTCTGTTCAGACAGTTTTTCATCTGAGGTTGTTTGGGTCGATGGTTCCTGTTGTTAAGCACCAATGTTAAGCACCGCACCAGAAACCACTCAACTAGCAGGCAGCGATCACGCGTAAGAATCAGGATTAGTCTTGACGCGATCAGAGTAATGACCAATCAATCAGTGCAGTTGTTCAAACATGAACACACACACACACACACACACACACACATACATGACTCCTTCATTCGCTTCAGGACAAGACTCAACTCTGCTACAGTGTCTGGACCGCACATTAATAAGGTGTGGTGACAATGATACTGGTAATATTCCCCGGTACAAGTTGAACGGCACTGTGGTTGATGAAGAATATTTGTATTCAAGTGGAAATAAACATACTGTATAATCTACTATTGGCACCACCTCCACTGAAACTGATGGGAAATCACACAGGGAAGGCGGGGGCAAGGACACGGACTGACGAATGCACTTTACAGTACTGCTAACTTCTCACATTACACTTTATGTACAAGTCAGAGAGCGGAAAGAGGAGGGGTGTTTTTGGAATGCATTCTACATACCTTCAGTTGGCCATTTTTAAAAGGAATCCTGCAAATTTTCTTTTAGAAGTGCTGGAATTTAACGTTAAATAATGTTTGGATTTTCCTTCAAACATGACAGCCAAGCAACCATTGTGGGTTGATGTCAAACGCGGATTGCAGTCTAGACTAAGAACTTTTTTTGTGTGTTTTAGGCAATTTCCTCTCTCTGCGACGACACAATTCTGACATTCAGTCGTGTGCTAATGCACTTGATGTGTTTTTTCACTTATGATAAGGTAGAATGGGTGTTTTCCGGAAAGAGGGAACAGCTTTGGAAAAGGGCCAGTCTGCAAGTCAAGATGATAAGAACAAATTGGGTTAACACTGCAAATTCAATACTGGCTGTTGCACTAACATATCAACACTAAACATTTACAAATATTCAGCCTGCTCATTTTGTTCATGAGGCAAAGTGTTAACTGCTGTCGATCACGTGGCAGCAGCACAAAATGCTTTTACCTCCTCCCTTTTTTTGTCCACAGAACTCCCTCTTCCAAAGCTTCAACACCGCTTTTGTGTGCCTCAAAAAAACACATACGGAATATTCCAGAGATGTTGCCATGGCACTTCACCGAAAAAGGAGAGATGTAAGAACTGCATCCATCTGTACAACTTCACCGTTTTACCTTTTCCTAATCAGCATAGTGCATGATTGACTCCACGTAGTTTCCTGGGAAGAGTCCCGTGACGCCGTTGCAGACGCCTTCAAACCAGCCGTCATCGTTTTTCTTGATGATATAAATGATGGCTCCTTCCATGAACGACAGCTCATCCTCCTTGTCCTTGCTGTAGTCATAGATGGCCACGACTGTGAACAACATTGACATGAAGTGAAGACTCCAAAATGAAGTAAAGTGCGTTTTAAAGTTGCATGTACCTTTCTCTAAATAGGCCTTAGGGGCCCAGTGGGGATCTCCATCGGCATAAGGGTCACTGTAATGGACCACTGCAGCCTCCTCCTCTTCGTAGTCGACAGGCGGTGGCGGAGGAGGCGGCGAGGGCTCCTCAAACACGCCCATGTCCTCTGGTGGAGGCGGAGGAGGCGGAGCTGGGCTGTCTGTTACTGAAGAAGACGAGCATTGATGGATGACAAAGATGAACAAATGTACTGAGCTGTGTCATCAACACTTCTAGATTCTATACCATTCATACCCAACTATACTGTATGTACTGTATATATATATATATATATATATATATATATATATATATATATATATATATATATATATTTGTAATTTTTATAGCCAACTTAGGCCTGGTTCATAGTCATCATACTCAACTAGTCAAGGCATCACCCATTGTGTTTTAGATTGGCAAATAAGCAAAAAGTACACATTCCTGTATTTAAGGACAAGGGAGAAAACAAGTTGTAGTGTTGTTATGTTCCCAGACCGCCCACCAATGGCAAAAATCCACCATAAAAATGTTTCTTTTTGACATTGTCTTCTGATTTTGGGTCAACATTTGCAATAAAAATGACTGACACAATCCAGGTTTAAGCCCCAAATATGTCTCACACACTTATTAAATACATTTCAAGCTTACAATATATAGGTACTCCCCGCTTATGAACAATGTGAGATGATCCACTGCCAAGTGAAATGCAGTAATTTATCTGCCCACTAGAGGGCAACTCAATAACAGCATCAGATGTGTGGCAATGGTATTAAAGTTGTCCAGTCAGTGTTTTGGTTACTGTCATGTTCAGTTTGGTCTCCACGATGGCTGAATGGGGTGGTGGTGTCAGGTCACATTTTCTCCCATCAGCGGAGACAGAACAGGACATGAGCGCTACCTGCTCCATCGTCATGGCAACCTCCCAGGGACCAGCACACAGTACAACCAGAGGTATGTGTGTGAAAGCCACAAAGCGAGCAGAGTCAGTGTGCAGTAGCACGTGGATGCTGAGACACATTGGGTGCATTGTCAGGGCATTGAATCGATCACAACTGAACTTTTCTGTTTGTCTTAGAAGACGTATCGCCTCTCGTTCAAGCAGGCTTCACCAGTTCATGGTCCGAGACTAGGTGGGACAAACACTAGTTAGACTACGTAGGATAGGCTCTTTTGTGGTGTCAAATGACGGTTGTTTGGATACAATGGAGTGGGGCCTCTGCCCACTCTGCGATGGTCGTTTGGGTGGTACCACCTTCGTTAGCATTCCATTCACCTGAAACCAAGGTGGCTGTGCCTTGCTTATTTGGCAGAGGCTAAATGACTGAATCTTTTAGGAAGGAACGAAAGGACAGCATTGTGGGAGAAAGGTGGTGTCGCAGACCTCCCCCTCTGTTCAGAGCTGGCTTCTAAACTTTAACGTTCAAGATGCCCTGAGAATACAATGACCTGGATGAATGACAATATTCACAGGCACATCAGGTGCCTTCACAAAAACAAAGGCATCATTATTGGGGCAATCAGGGGTGTCCAAACGTTTTACAGTAAGGTCCACATACATCAAAATTTAAGGATGCAGCGCCACTTTGATACATTTTGTGCATTAAACATACTACAATCAATCCAATGTAGTCAATATATGCTAAGCTAACGCAACAAAACACCCACACCTTAGCTTGTATCTCATTAATTGTATTTTTAGAACGTGCTGAGGGCCAATTTAAAACAAGCTGCAGGCTGAAAATGACCCCTGGGCCACCCTTTGGACACTCCTGAGGTAGATAGTAATTGTCTATTGCTGTGGAGGATAGCAGACAGAATAATAAGAAAAGAATAATAAGAATGTGAATAAAGTTCATGCATCTCATTGCATTTTGCAGGTAAAGATGTGGTGGGAAGTGTATGCTGCATTAGTAAATCAGCCAGTACGTGTATACTAGTATGGTGTACAATGATGACCAGTACCAACATGACATCTGAGTACTTACTGCTCTCTTGCATTCTGGCCACAAAGCCGGTCAGAGGTATCTGTGGTGTCAGCTGGACCATCGGAGGAGGCGGAGGAGCCACAGACACTACAGCGGCAAACGACCAGACGACATGAGGCAGCGGCAGAGAGAATGTTGATGTGGTGGACAGAGAGAAGGACAGGTGAGGTGTGAAGCAGTGAGGAAGCGCAAAAAAGTGGACAGACATATAAAGCTTGTGAGTGAGCAAAATGGCGCTGCTGAGCATTTGCCATCTTCTACTGTGCTGTGTGTTGAAGTCTAGGCTTTAGTACAGCAAAGTCAATGACAGCAGCAATAAAGCACAACAAAATGATAAGAGTACAGCGGAAAGTGCAGTAGCTCTATGATAGGAAAGACATGGCACTTCTTTGTTCTCAAGCAACAGGTGGTCCCCACATTAAATGGTCTTTTCATATACTATAAATCCATACACAGTAATTGTGTAAGATTTCTTGAACCTGCATATTATAAGTTTCATTCAAAATGGTCAAGATTTACAGACACTCCTTTTTGTCATGCATGACTATGTGGATTCTCACCTAAATTGAAATTCTTTGGATTGATCGTCAACTATCGTCGATAGGCGTAGGATAAGTAGGCTTCCTTATTTATAAATGGAATATTTCCGTAGTTAGAACGTAGAATACCTGTTTACGGCCTTCTAAATACGGTTTTAAACATTATTAGAGCCCTCTAGACATGAAATAACACCCCTATAGTCATCTTTACACTTGTATTGCCCAATATAGTAGTCATTATAGTATTCATTATAGTCATTAGATAAATTAAGACATAAATAAGACATAATAGAGACTCACACACACATCAGTGTTGCCAGGTCCGCTTGTCATAAGCGACTGTTTGGGCTTGTTTTCAGAGAGATCATCGCATGTGTCTCTCACCAGACACACATACCCCTAGCCCACGATTTCTTTCATTTGAAACGCTTACTTTGCTTATACAGTAACAATACTTACCTACCTGTACATTATAATTACACACACAGTTCTTACACACAACCACTAACCTGTGAAATACTGCAACTTGTTCGATGATGACTATGCTATGTAGCGTCAGACCTTTAGATTCAGTCTATTAGCGCAGTGCATTTTCAATCTAATAGCACACTCACATAGCACAATCAGAGTTGCGCAACGGTTACATATGACTGATGGAAAAATACTGGAATAGATGCATTGTTCTAACTCAACAAGATTAACTCTCACTTTCACTTTCTAGAGGGGCACGGCAACTGCTATATATCTGTATATATTCTGTGTACTTTTATTCTGGCTCCTTCATCCATCTTGTCGAGAAATTCCTTTGAAATTGTGTCATCACTGACTACTTATCCGACAGCAACGCGGTCCAAAGAACCAGGAAGAAAGGCTAAAGAGAAGCAATAGCCTTTACAGTGGATGCTGTACGTGTTCCCAGGTCTCTTTGTCTTTGAATGCATGAATACAGTATATCTTCTGAATGCCTCATATTTGTATTTTAGTTCATTTATTATTTTGTAAGCTTAAGAATGCTCAATTTAGGCCAAAAACACTGCTTAAATGTGCATATTTTTGACTAATAATGAGCCGTGGTCAACAGCGAGAACCCACAATATGATTTTTTAAATCAATATATTTGGAAAAACTGTGATTGCCGCAAAAGTCGAAGCGCGAAGTACGACTGTAGGTCATCGAGGTTCCATATGCAGCACCACCAGTGATTGTGTGGTTAAAAACTACACATTACGCCACAAATCCTGTACTGCATGTCTCTATGCTGTAAATTACTACCATTTCAAAAAGGATGTCCCAGTTGTGGTAGCTTACTGATGTGTCATTACCTACTCTCACATGAGACACAAAACCTCCTCCCTGCCTGTTTTATATTGTCCTGTGTAAGAGAGGAGCAATTAGAGGAAAATGTCTCAGAGTGATGTTTGCCAAGATAAACTGTGCCCTTCTAGATAAAAGAAAAGTACAAAATGTTTCCCCTTTTATCAGGTGTGCCTGAAATTGTCACCTTGTAAAAGTAAAAGCCAGCTGATGAGAAGTAAAGCACACAAGCCTCTGGACAAGCCAGCATATGGAGGAACCAGTTTATAAAAACACAATGTCTGAGTCTTGAACACTTATCATCGCAATTATTGTGGATTATAACTCAAAACTTTAAGTTGCACACACCGAAAGTCAAAACACACAGCGCCTAAGGCAGATGAAGTATTAAACATGAGAACTATTAAATACAAATGCATGAAACTTGCAGTTACCTGGGTTCTGTGGGAAGGCCGGACCCCCGTTGATGTGAGGCTGCTGAGAAGAAACGGAGGGAGCGCGGCGGTATGTGCCTGTGGCCGACACCATGGAGGCCGAGGAGGTGGTGGAGGAGTTGTGACGGGAGATCTGTCGGGAGATGGTGCCGAACTGGGACATGGGGATCGGACCGAGCCCGGGACCTTGGGGCACTGAGGCGGAGGATGTCACCACTGTGGGAGCAGGAAGAGCCTCTTTACAGCCTGTTGGTTGTGTTCTGTGGTTTGCTTCAAATAGGAAATGCAGTACCACCAAAAAGTGGATCTCACTTCCGTAGGGACTCACCTTGGCCCATACTGGGAGGGGAAGGTGTGGGGACCGCTAAGGGGACACCCACGCCACTGCTCCCACTGTTCTCCCTGCCACCACTTCCGCCACTGCTGCCACTGCAGAGAGTAAAAAAATCAAATCAAATCATGACGTCACTACTGAACATTATCAATGGAGCCTTCTCTATGAATCACATGTGGTCAAGTTTACCTGTGTGTCCTGGGCCTCTGATTGAGTGAGGCTGTGCGTGCAGGGCTCTGCTGGTTGCCCAGTCGGGCCGGACTCGTCATGTAGTCGTTGGGCACCACTGGAGGCTTCACAGGCTCCAGTGTCTTGTAGGGCGTGTTGCGCCTGTACAGAGAGTGACATAAGGAAGGAGCAAAATACTGGCAATGTACAGTACATGATTATGATGTCCTGCAAGACTTAGTAAAGATAAAAGGGCCTCAGCCACCATTATGTAAAGGAAAACGGCACTTTTTTAAAAATGTTGCCCACCATCCACACTCATTATGTAAAACATGAGCACACATCTTCCCTTTTCTGTGCGTGCTAAAGAGAGAAAAACAGTTAGCAGTGCACGTCATGGGACACACCTGTTTCGACTATGAAGCTCTCTAAAAAACCTCCAAAAACGTTTTATATGACTTCAGCTGTATTGTCATTCTGATAATTGTTTTTGTTTATTTTGTAATTGTAATGTTGAATAAAAAACTGGAAATGGACACGAACTGTGGAAATAATAAACGCAACGCAGTTTGACTGAAATACTATTGAATTTATGAATAGAACTATTGATTAATTACGTGTAATTATCTTGCCATGGCCATGTTGAATTTAATTGTGAATTATTTATTTTATTGTATTTATTTTAATATTAATGTATATTTTGATTTTTTCATTGTTACTGTATATTATTATATAACATTTACATTTAAAACAAAAACAAATTGTGACGTTCTGCAGTATGGGAACGAGTGTTCCCTGTCCTGCGCTCTTATTTTGGCGGGCTGTGCCTTCTCCGGGGAGGAAGAGGCAGCCGCTTCTCGCCTGGTGGCCGCGCACCTGCGGCCAATTAACATTTATGGCGGATAAAAGGCCAGCGCGTTCGAATGTGCGGCGCTGGTTCATTATTGATTTTGTTGTTACACTTCATGCCATTGCTCCTCGTCTCCGCACGGGAGCTGTTACCTAAAGACTGGACTTACATGTACTTCTTAGTTCATGTTATTTCTCCCACAGAGCTTCTCCCTCTGTCGCTTTTTGTTACTCCTTTTGGTGCACCATTAAATAACTTTTATTTTTTGCAAGCCATCGTCTCTTCTCTGCACACCGGGGGTCAAGCTTTCGACAGCTCAAACCAGAGCGTGACACAAATGTTGGTAATTCAATAAAATAGAAGTTCAAAAAATGTATTTTTTGTATTGAAAAAACATCAATCCACGACACTAAAGTATCGAATCAAACCGAACCATGAATTTTCTATATTGTTGAACCCCTACCATACGCACCGCTTTTCGTATGATTCGGTTTTCGACAAAATATTTTGCAGCCAAAAACTGCATGTAATCGAGTGCCCAAACATGGCATCCCTCGCGTTGGTGACTCGGGCTCTGTGCTTTTTTTTTTTTTTTAATTGAGTGCCACCACTCTATTTTATTGAGTGTGGCCACCACAGGGGCCAAAGACAGTCGCGAGTGCCAGCGCTTTGATAAAGAAGGTTAAGAAACACTATCAAATTCAAGAAAGAAGCCTAACCCTAACCCCCCTAACCTTAACCCTCATAGCAAAGCACGATAGTACCTCTCCCCTCCTTCCTCGTCGCTACTCACCGTTTCTGCCAACAACCATAATTATTTCACAGTTTTCTGCATGTGAAACTAATTATTTTCTGTAAAATGTGTTTTTTTTTGTTAATATGTTTGGGTGTCTAGAAGGGATTCATTGGATTTACATGCTTTCTTATGGGAAAAATTGCTTTGGTTTTCTAAAACCGAGGAAGAGAATAACCACAGGAAACGTAACACAATAGACACCTCCCCACACAGTAAAATTCCTCTGTCACACCAGCTACCGTATTAACTGTGCACTATATTTCATACTGTTTCAGCTCCTACCCCAGGGTGACACAAATGTTGGTAATTCAATAAAATACAAGTTCAAAAAATGTATTTTTTGTATTGAAAAAACATCAATCCACGACACTAAAGTATCGAATCAAACCGAACCATGAATTTTCTATATTGTTGAACCCCTACCATACGCACCGCTTTTCGTATGATTCGGTTTTCGACAAAATATTTTGCAGCCAAAAACTGCATGTAATCGAGTGCCCAAACATGGCATCCCTCGCGTTGGTGACTCGGGCTCTGTGCTTTTTTTTTTTTTTTAATTGAGTGCCACCACTCTATTTTATTGAGTGTGGCCACCACAGGGGCCAAAGACAGTCGCGAGTGCCAGCGCTTTGATAAAGAAGGTTAAGAAACACTATCAAATTCAAGAAAGAAGCCTAACCCTAACCCCCCTAACCTTAACCCTCATAGCAAAGCACGATAGTACCTCTCCCCTCCTTCCTCGTCGCTACTCACCGTTTCTGCCAACAACCATAATTATTTCACAGTTTTCTGCATGTGAAACTAATTATTTTCTGTAAAATGTGTTTTTTTTTGTTAATATGTTTGGGTGTCTAGAAGGGATTCATTGGATTTACATGCTTTCTTATGGGAAAAATTGCTTTGGTTTTCTAAAACCGAGGAAGAGAATAACCACAGGAAACGTAACACAATAGACACCTCCCCACACAGTAAAATTCCTCTGTCACACCAGCTACCGTATTAACTGTGCACTATATTTCATACTGTTTCAGCTCCTACCCCAGGGTGACACAAATGTTGGTAATTCAATAAAATACAAGTTCAAAAAATGTATTTTTTGTATTGAAAAAACATCGATCCAAGACACTAAAGTATCGAATCAAACCGAACCATGAATTTTCTATATTGTTGAACCCCTACCATACGCACCGCTTTTCGTATGATTCGGTTTTCGACAAAATATTTTGCAGCCAAAAACTGCATGTAATTGAGTGCCCAAACATGGCATCCCTCGCGTTAGTGACTCGGGCTCTGTGCTTTTTTTTTTTTTTAATTGAGTGCCACCACTCTATTTTATTGAGTGTGGCCACCACAGGGGCCAAAGACAGTCGCGAGTGCCAGCGCTTTGATAAAGAAGGTTAAGAAACACTATCAAATTCAAGAAAGAAGCCTAACCCTAACCCCCCTAACCTTAACCCTCATAGCAAAGCACGATAGTACCTCTCCCCTCCTTCCTCGTCGCTACTCACCGTTTCTGCCAACAACCATAATTATTTCACAGTTTTCTGCATGTGAAACTAATTATTTTTTGTAAAATGTGTTTTTTTTGTTAATATGTTTGGGTGTCTGGAAGGGATTCATTGGATTTACATGCTTTCTTATGGGAAAAATTGCTTCGGTTTTCTAAAACCGAGGAAGAGAATAACCACAGGAAACGTAACACAATAGACACCTCCCCACACAGTAAAATTCCTCTGTCACACCAGCTACCGTATTAACTGTGCACTATATTTCATACTGTTTCAGCTCCTACCCCAGGGTGCCGCGGCCAGCCATTGGAGGGCTCGGTGGTTTCTGTGTTGGCGGGTTGGTTCTAGACAGCGTCCCCGTCGCTTGTCCTGCCCGTCCTGCAGCATTGTTCCCATTTTGCTATAAGGACAAAGAACAGGTAACAATAATATGTATGTGCAACTACAACAACTGAGTAATATTTTCATGTATGGTTCACACTAAAATGGCTAAAACACTTGATTGGGAATAGCTATATAGAAAAATGAAAAACAACATTGATGGAATGAATATAGTGAGTGCATGATGTATAAAGAGGAAGATAACTATATCTTACCTTGGCTTTGAGCCACTGAATGCAAACGGACAGAGAGAAGAACGGGATATGCTCATTGGTTCATGGTTTAATTGCAGCCATTTATTTCAGCCATAGTAAGTGACAAGCAGTTATAAAATCAGCAGAGACAGAATTTATAAAACGTTTTGGAGCAGGTGATGGCAAAGTGACCTTTGGATCTGACAGACAAACAAATGGAAGAAAAGTTTCAGTATTTCAAGAGCAAACAATAAAAAGAGCTCCTCTTTCTGGCAGGGAAATGCTGCCCTCTCACAGATCCCTCCATCTCTCTCCCTCTCATTCTGTGTGCCAAGAACCCTGTGGTGACACTTGACAACTGACTGTCCTGCTCTGCCAACAAAGCTGTGACAACCTGCAGGTTCTGCACAACAAGTACCGTTTTGTTACTGTTTTCAAACAACATCTCAAGAGTGCAACAAAACAAATAAATACTGCGGGTCACAAATAAGAGATGTTAGTCTGAGGGGGGATGAATGAGGCCATGGACCGTAGACTCTTGGACGAGAACCTCCTGGTCTCAGCCAGAACACTGACGATGTGTCACCGATAGGTCTGTCAGCATAACAATGACACCAAAACATACCACCAAGATGACAAAGGCGTGGCTCAAGAAAAAGTACAGTGGTGTGAAAAAGTGTTCCCCTTGCTGATTTCTTATTATATTTGCATGTTTATCACACTTAAATCTGTCACACAATCATCACACAAATTTAAATATTAGTCAATGACAACACAGCTGAACACAAAATGCAGTTTTTAAATGAAACCTTTTATTATTAAGGGAGAAAAAATTCTAAGCTACATGGCCCTGTGTGAAAAAGTGATTGTCCCCCAGTTAAAACAGCGACAACTCATCCAAGAGGTCACAAAAGACCCCGCAACAACATCCAGAGAACTGCAGGCCTCACTTGCCTCAGTTAAGGTCAGTGTTCATGACTCCATCATAAGAAAGACACTGGGCAAAAATGATCTGCATGGCAGAGTTCCAAGACAACAACAATTGCTGAACAAAAAGAACATTGACGCTCAATTTTGCCAGAAAACATCTTGATGATGCCCAAATCCTTTGGGAAAATACTCTGTGGTTTGATGAGACAAAAGCTCAATTGTTTGTAAGGTGTGTGTCCCATTACATCTGGCGTAAAACTAACGCCGCATTTCAGGAAAAGAACATCCTACCAACAGTAAAATATGGTGGTGGTAGTGTGATGGTCTGGGGCTGTTTTGCTGCTTCAGGACCTGGAAGACTTGCTGTGATAAATGGAACCAGGAATTCTGCTGTCTACCAAAAAATCCTGAAGGAGAATGTCCGGCCATCTGTTGGTGACCTCAAGCTGAAACCAACTTGGGTTCTGCAGCAGGACAATGATCCAAAACACACCAGCAAGTCCACCTCTGAGGCTGAGGAAAAACCAAATGAAGACTTTGTAGTGGCCTAGTCAAAGTCCTGACCTGAATCCTATTGAGATGCTGTGGCATGACCTTAAAAAGGCGCTTTCATGCTGGAAAACCCTCCAATGTTGCTGAATGACAACAATTCTGCAAAGATGAATGGGCCAAAATTCCTCCCCAGCGCTGTAAGAGACTCATTGCAAGTTATCACAAACGCTTGATTGCAGTTGTTGCTGCTAAGGGTGGCCCAACCAGTTATTAGGTTTAGGGTGCAATCACTTTTTTTTTTTCGTTCCTTAATAATAAAAAGTTTCATTTTAAAACTGCATTTTGTGTTCTGTTGTGTTGTCATTGACTAATAGTTAAATTTGTTTGATGATCTGAAACATTCAAGTGTGACAAACATGCAAAAAATAAGACTCAGGAAGGGGGCAAACACTTTTTCACACCACTGTACACTGAACTGTATGTTCGATATTGGCTTTTTACCGCCATCCGATATTATCCAAAATCCAAGATGGCAGCAAGTGTGTCTGTGTCTAGCATTTTTGAGCATTCTTGGAAAAGAGAAAGGAGGAATCTTTTTGGTTTGTGGGGTCTGAGCTGGCCGGCTGGAGCCTGCTTGCTGCACTGGCTCGAGGTAGCAATCCAAAGCCAGCTTCCACATTTGTCAGAGCTAGCAAGCTGAAGCCTGCTTCCACTCTGGGCCTGTGCTACCACCCGGAGCCTGCTTCCACCCTGGCCCTGTGCTACCACCCGGAGCCTGCTTCCACCCCGGGCCTGTGCTACCGCCTGCAGCCTGCTTCCATCTTGGGCCTGTGCTACCACCCGGAGCCTGCTTCCATCTTGGGCCTGTGCTAGCATTAGGAGCCTGCTTCCCACACTGGTCAGAGCTAGCAATCTGGAGCCTGATTCCACTCTGGGCCTGTGCAACAAAGCTAAAGTCTTATCTTCCCTCTCATACCAAGGCATCCGGAATTGTGATTTTGAAAGCGGATGTTTTGCATCCCTCTTTTTGTAATTTAATCTTAACATTATTTTTGTACACTTGAAATAATTAAGCGAAATGAGCGATAATGATATCAACCAATATTAGCAACAGATCTTCCTTCAAACGGTCAGGTCATGTCTTGTGTAATGAATAACCACATGATGTATCTTTTACTGTGATGCCACAGGATGCATAAATACTGTTTGTGCAAAATAAGACAAATACTGCAATATGCAATACAAGTTATAGAAAAGGTGGCATGTTTATTTTAAACTCAACAAAAAGTCATTAAAAAAATGCTGCTATGTGTGGAGCACATCATCATCGCACCGATTCTACCATTATCGGCAGAAAAAAACTATACCGATTATGAACCAATATCAAATTTTTACACCAATAATGTTATAACAATGATATTGTCGGCCATCCCTATCCTAAACCCATAACTGAAACTTCAAGTTGTCAAGTGACAGCCTCAAAGTCCACAGGGATGGACCAAAAACCCTTCAGAGATGTACGCAATTCTGGTGACCTCTGTGCTTGCCAAAAGAGTATCTCCACCAAGTACTGAGTCATGTTGCTCATACTTGGGGATCAAATACAGTACTTATTTCACTCAATCAAATACAGTCATCCCTCGTTTATCACGGGTATTCGAATTCAGACCAGACCATGATAAGCGAATTTCCACAAAATTGGATTCCTTATTTATAAATGGAATATTTTCATAGTTAGAGCATAGAAAACCTGTTTATGACCTTCTAAATATGTTTTTTTAACACTATTAGAGCTCTGTAGACATTAAATAACACCCCTATAGTCCCCTTTACACTTTTTTTACAGTATTACCTAATATAGTAGACATAATAAGAAATAATATAGATAGATTCACACACACACACACACACACACACACACATACTCCTAGCCTACAGTTTCACTTACTACATGCTTATATAGCAATAATGCTTAAGTACTTGTACATTCTAATTACAGACACACAGTTCTTACCCACAAGCACTAACCTGTGAAAATACTACAACTTGATCGATGATGATGATAATGTTATGATAAATACGCGTATCCGGGCCTTTGTATTTGAATGCAAAAGTACTGAATTCCTTGTATTATTATTTTTGTTAATTTAGCCATTTTTATGCTTGAAAATGCTTAATTTCGGCCAAAAACACATAAAATTTGCTTAAATCTGCTTTTAAAATTTTTTTTTTTACAAATAGGCTAGGAAAGGCGAAACATCGAGGAATTACGATATTATTTTTAAAATAAATATATTTGGGAAAACCGTGATAGAGTGAAGCCGCGAAAGTCGGAGCACAAAGCGAAGTGGCGAGGGACAACTGTACGCATTCATTTATAACCTTTCCTTCATGTTTTTTTCTGGGGTTTTGTTGTATTCTGTCTCTCTACTGTATGTTAAAGCTGCCAATAAAGTAGGTACTTGGTTTTACATTGTGGAAAGGCAAACTAACCAATCAGCGATACTTTTGGCTAACCAGTGGGTAGGTGCAGGTGCAGTGCTGGAGCTGGTCACACTAGCTAGTCTATTATTTGAAACATTGAAACACTATTTACGACACATGAAGGATTCAACAACACCATACTGTGTTACAATTTTCTTCGTTTTTTTCAATGGTCATATTTTCGTGACACATCAGTTGCTATCCTGTGGAAACAAAAGCCAGATCAGGGTTTACTGATACTGAAATGTATCTATTTGTGGACACATATGGTTGAAGTACATTTTGTCTCTCCCAGCTGAGGCAGGTGTGGCTACCAAACAATATCGATACGTGAATTATTCAAGATACATGCAAGATGTAAAAGGAAGACTGGTTGGGGGTTGTGAGGTAAAACTGGCAACGTGAGATGCATGACTACCTCATGCATTCTTACAGATAAAAAGCCAGTGAAAAGTACTGCTTAAATCGGGGTGTCCAAACTTTTGAAACTGAAAGGATGCAAGGGCTACTTTGATATTTTGTCAACAAGGCTGAGAATACATGTAAAAACTGCATCTCTTCATCGCTGCATCACTTTGTGAAGCAGCAATTAATATGAACTTCGGTCTTTTTTCTTTTTTTCCCCATTTTTGCTGTTTTATTTTCCACATATTTCAACTTTCCTCTTAAATACTCTTTGTAAATTTTATTTTTGTAATATTATGACTTTATTCCCATAATATTTTGCCTTTATTCACATAAAATTATAACTTCTTCCCCACCCCAATTTTCCAGAAATTCCAACTTTATTTAGTTTTGCCTCTCCTAACTTTATGGCTTAAAAAAAATATATTTTTTTCTTTAATATTTCAACTCTATGGTATGAAAATTACATTATTTTTTTCTCATAATATTGCGGGTTTATTCTCCTAAAACTTTATTCTTGTTAATTTACAGCTGTTCCAATTTCTGACATTGTTTTTTTTTTCCAACTATTGAAACTTTCTTCTCATAATTTTGACTTTATTCTCAACGTTGTAACTTTTTTGAAAAATTACGAATTCATTCGTTGTTTTGTTTGTTTATCATAATATTATAACTTTGAAAAAAACATTTTTTCTTTCATATTTCAACTTTATGCTACTAAAATGACATTATTTGTTTTCATAATATTATGATGTTGTTCTTGTAAAATTACCACTTTTTCTGATTAGATGACAACTTTTTTTCTCTTAATATTTTTACATTATTATTGTAAAACTACTGCTGATTTTTCCATTCTTCCTGTTTTTTTTTTTTTTTAGTTTTCTTAAATTATATTTTTAGAATGTACTGCGTGCCGCAAATGGCCACCGGGCCGCACTGTGGGCACCCCTGTCTTAAACAGTGAGAAAATAAGCGACACCATTTTTGGGCCAACAGTGGTTTTTGTTGAGATTCATCATTTGCAGCAATCTTGAATACAGCCCATTTGAATAACGGGGGAAAGCTCCCACATGGGGAAAGAAAAAAAGCCTCTGACTTTGGAATCAGGGAATGTTTGAAAACCAGCAGACAGCCACTATCTTGGCAGACACAGACACAGCGAGAGGGAAGAAGAGGCCGATCCAAACATGCTGCGGAAATCAATGACACCAGCAATCAATGCACATAATTGTGTCGACACATTCACACGGGCACAAACACACACACACACACACACACACACACTCTTGTCAAAGATGAAACGGCACAGAGCAGATGGATCACATGGAGAGAGAGAATACACAAAACATCCCCCCCCTCCCGATTCTACAAAGATAGTGATGGAGTGCAAAGATGTGTCTTTCCTGCACACACTGTGGATGTCAATTAGCAGCCAGACGGTGTCGTGAACTATTAGGACTGTAGAAATCCCCCAGATCGCTCTTACTTTTACTCCGTGCCCCACATCATCCAGCAGGGTGTAATCGATGGGTTTTCGAATGTAGCGCACGGGCCGCTCCATGTTGCCCGGGGCAATGATCTTATGGGTGCGAGAGGTGTTCTTATTGGTGGTCAGGATGCCAATCTCACGACGTGCCACCTTCTCCTTATGAATGTCCACCGTCTGCGGGAGACAAAACAGGAAATGAAGTGACTAGGCGAATCAATCAATTACTGACATGAATGATATGGTTGATGTCTTGGTTTTATTTCGTGCGGCGGTGTCCCAGCCTTCCAACACGCACAGGCGATTCAAAACAACAGTCATGATGTGTCCTGGGCTCCATGTAACACAACGTACACGTCATTGTACAGTACATCTGATGTCTCACTATATTGTAGCACCCAGCGGGATATGCTGATGGAGTGCCCAGCATGCCTTGCGGGCACTGTGCAAATAACAGTGAAAGCGTTTGATGTTAGCGCTCAGTCGTTTACCCACATAGAATAGTAGTTCATTGTTGCTGTGTGGTAATTTACCCATTACACTGCTGTGCTGTTTATTTTTTTGGTTTGTTTTCTGTTCACACAAGATGCGGATTCTTTTAGAAAGCTGAAGTGTCTCTGATTATGTGGTTACAATGCCATCTACCGGATGGAGTTGTCACGACAAGCCAGATCAGGGACGTCCAAAGTGCAGCCCAGGGGCCATTTGTGGCCCGTTGTTGTTTTATTATTGGCCCGCGGTACATTCTAAAAATATAATTTAAGAAGAAAACGTGCTAAAAATAATTAAATAAACCCAACAACAGCAAAAATGGGAAAAAAACAGCAATAATTTTACAAGAATAAAGTCAAAATATTGGGAAAAAAAAGTTAAATAATGCCATTTTAGTGGCATAAGGTTGAGATATTAGTCATAATATGAAAAATCAACAAAAAAAACAAATAAAGTTGTCATTTTTGGAAAATTAGGTTGCGGAAAAAGCGATAATGTTGCGAGAATAATGTTGTAATTATGAGAAGAAAATTTATGGTAGAGACAGAAAAAAGAACAAAGTTGAAATTGTTGGTAAATTTAAAACAAACAACAGCAGAAATGGAAAAAAAGCAGCTGTAATTTTAGAAGAATAAAGTCAAACTATTAAGAGAAAATGTTGTATTCTAACAAGAAAAAAGTTGGAATTTTACGAGAATAAACTCGTAATTTTATCACAAAAAATAACATCATTTTAGCAGCATAAAGTTGAAATATTAAAAAGAAAACATTACGTCAAAAGTATAAAAAAAACCAGCAACAATGGGAAAGAAGAGCAAAGCCCTAAGTTCATAGTAATAATAAGCTTTTGCACCTGTATCACAAAGTTGAGATGCATTTTTTTCTTGAAATATATATACAGTCATGTAAAAAATGATTAGACCACCCTTGTTTCAAACCCTTCAGTTTATTGATCCATTTTAATGCCTGGCACAACATTTGTTTAGACAAATATAATGATGATAACAAATATAGATCATAAGAGTTTAATTTAAGAGCTGATATCCAGCAACTTCCATGGTTTTCTTGATGATAACCAAAATCACTTAAGTTCTTAAATGAATAGCTATTGTATTGTACTGGCAAAAAATTTAACTTTTTTTTTTTTTTTAACTTTTTTTTTAATTTATAAAAAAATTAAATTAAATTAAAAAAATAAATAATTTTTTTTTACAAAAATAAAATAAAAAAACGTCACTCTTAAGCTATTTTTGTTGTCATTTTTATATTTGTCCAAACAAAGGTACCTTTTAGTTGTATCAGGCATTAAAATGAACAAGAAACTGAAGAAACAAGGGTGGCCAAACATTTCTTCTATGACTGTAGAACTTCTTAGCATATCTACATGTGTTGCTTTACAAATTAAAGTAACAAAATGGCCTTGCGTCCTTTCACTTTTCAGTATGTGGCCCTCGGTGGAAAAGGTTTGGACACCCCTGAGCCAGATCATCAGAATTTGGTTGTGAGTGAGGGTAAGCAGATAGCACCAAATGGGACACCACAAATACTGGAACTCAACGTATGGGAAACCCTCACATCCTCCACCTTTCCACATACAGAAAGAACACATGTAATACTTTTTTTTTTTTAACAGGAAATTGAGGTGACACTCCCAGCCTTGGCTAGGAAGTTTGAAAAAGAAAACTGTGTTTCCTGTTAGTGATATGCAAGACGAGGCAAAGGAAGCTACTATTAGCTGGGGCGAGAGAAAAACAAGAAACAGAAAGTCTCGGTAGTCTCAAAGTCAAACAAATGTCTGATAAAGAATCCCCCTGAAGCACTGACAACAACGTAGCATGCATGCTCCAGTTCTACAACTGAGGATGGGATTTTGTCAGCATTTCAGCTGCATTGCGGTTGAATTAAAATTTGAAACACACGCACACACATATTAATGATTACCTCATCATTGTCACCAGACCTGTGTGTCCCCTCCCTGCACTCTCCTAATCTCGTTTTCTTTTATAATCTCAGCACTCTAATTAACATAACATCTGGCCGTCTGCTCAAGCTCTGCAGTCTGTTTGTGGGAACAGAAGGTACAATGCAGCTGTCATGCAGCTATAACTAATAAATATGCCACTGAAAATTAATATCCTCTGCACTACAGTGGAACAACTCGGACGATG
The DNA here is from genome assembly GCF_027744805.1 of Dunckerocampus dactyliophorus. Taxonomy (NCBI): domain Eukaryota; kingdom Metazoa; phylum Chordata; class Actinopteri; order Syngnathiformes; family Syngnathidae; genus Dunckerocampus; species Dunckerocampus dactyliophorus. Next base: position 4,826,245 of record NC_072820.1, read on the forward strand.
TTTGAGAAATGCTCTTGTCCCTTAAGAGGGTGTGGCTCTTGTATCTAGCAACAGCATCTCTTCTTGTAATTAAAAAGTGAGGTTGCTAATCTCCTCCATCAGACACAACTTTATGAATGCACCTTCCATCCAATGACAGTTACTGCTTTGGTGTTCTTTCACTATGCTTTAAGTGTTTATTGGCAGCAGTGGAATATGACAAGGTAGGGATTCCAAGCCATGTCAGCAGACCTGTAATATACATTAGCAATTTCTTTTATAGCGTTGTAGAAAGATTCTTTGTGGACATGACACTCTAAAGGTTAACACCTCAAAAGAGAAAAAAAGAGACACTGGATTGCAGGTTCTACTTGTACTTCAGAGGATTTGGACAGGCACAAATATGAATGTGAAAAGGATTAACACAGCGGTCGGCCTTGAGAGAAGTATATACTGTACTGTACATTATGTAGTGAAATAACCATCCATTTTGGGTGAAAATCAGCGGTCGCATTTTGATGAACTTCTCCTTGGGACTGTGACCAAATCAGCCCAAATCCAAATCATTGATACTAGACACGTTGGTGATGATATATTTCGAACCAACTTAGCCTATGCCATACGATGTGGGCAGCGGGGGCATCATGGCGACAAACTTTAATGGTCAGTCTGACAACTTGCCACAAAAATGTCATCATTAATACCCTTGCTCCACAAGGTCAGATCTTGATCATAATTGGTGTTCCCGTTTCAAGGACATTTCACCTTTTTCCTTATTTTCCATATGCTTTCCATGACTGGAAAATTGGTCAATCATTTCCAGGTTTTCCAGGGTGCATGGGAAACCTGATAATGAAGGCGACACCCTGAAGCTATGCATAGGTCACTTCCTGAATTCGTCACAGTGCCACCCACTAGCAACAGGAAATGACAAAAGAAAGTCTATTTACGTGCGTGCATCCTGAGTTACGTGGGGCGGCCAGGGCCCGTTCGATGTTCCTCGCAGCTTTATTTTTTTGTATTATTTTTAATGAGACGGGAGACTGTACCTCTGGATGATGAACCAGTCAGTGTGTTTTCATCCCACTTCATCAGCTTCTGTCTTTTGTACTTTTGAGTCACATATTGAGACTGTGGACACTTTTCGGACAAATTCAGTGGCCGCATGGACGTGTTGCCAAATGAGGATGAGCAGCTTACAGATTCTTTGAATGTACTATGACAGTCTATATTAGATGAGGTTGACCAGGACCACATCCACTAGCAAAACGGTGCTGTTTCCTACTTTGGGGCAAACATGCCGCTAAGTAGAACTGTCATTGTGCAGCTGCACAACACTGAATAATAGCATCATATTAAACATATTGTATTGTTAATGTTAATACCACTCTGACATTGTCAATCAAAAAACTGAATCTTCATATAGGCAGAATTTTGATGCAACCTGTGTACTGGATCTCAAATGCACCTAAGTGTAAAGGTTTTATGATTACTACATGATGTAAATTGTACTTTTTCTGTATCAGAAATAGCATACTTTTGAGAACAGGTTGTGTCATACAAAATAGGACATGTTTGCATGCAGTTGTTTTGTGGTAAATGCAATCACTAATGAATGTTCTTCTTAGCTCTGTATTAATGTGGACTAGTCCCATTTTGTATGTCAATGTACTGGCACCATCCATCCATCCATGCATTTTCTATGCCGCTTCTCCTCATTAGGGTCGCGGGGACATACTGGAGCCTATCCCAGCTGACTTTGGGCGACAGGTGGGGTACACCCTGGACTGGTCCCCAGCCAATCACAGGGCAACTGGCACCATCCATCCATCCATCCATTTTCTTCCGCTTATCCAAGGTCGGGTCGCGGGGGCAGCAGCCTAAGCAGGGAAGCCAAGACTTCCCTCTCCCCAGCTACTTCGTCCAGCTCCTCTTGGCAAGAATTGCCACCCCTGCCAGTCGCCTCTCACTGCTGGCAAAGTCAGAGTGGAATAAGGACCAACCCCTCTCAAAAGGACTGGTTCCAGAGCCCTTGCTGTGCATTGAGGTGAGTCCGACTATATCTAGCGGGAACTTCTCCACCTCACGCCACCTCATGGCCACACCCCATGGGTGCAGGCCCGGCCACCAGACGCTCGCCATCATGCCCCACCTCCAGGGCTGGCTCCGGAGGGGGGCTCCAAAGTTGCTCCAAAGTTGTGTCTCTTCATTGGGGTCTGTTGAGCCACTCTTTGTGTGGCCCCAAATGGCGACCAGACAAAGAGTGGAACCCTGAGCATAACCATCCCATGCATCTGCGTCTCTTTATAGTTCTCTATTAAAGGTATAGCGCAAATATCAATAAGGAGACAAGGGTGAGGAGAAACACGTGAAAGCGTGACAATGCTTTATATTTCAGCGCATCAAACCGACCTCCATCCTGAAGCTGGTGGAGTAGAGCGGGAGTTGAAAATGCTAAGCAGGCAAGAGTGCCTGTGTTGGGTTTTCACTTCATCCCTGACAGTCTTAATGAAGCACACAGGGAGGGGACATCCACTGGTTGACAGGCAGGGTGCACAACCTCATGGAGCACAGCCAGAGAGAAAAAAAAAGCAAAATAAAAGAGCACTGATGAAGAAAGAGTGACCAACGGGCTTTGGCTGTTTGACAGCCCTTGTATGATTGATGCCACTTCCATGTCTACAGCATGTGGCAGTGTTTATGTGCACGGACTCCATTTTGGAGTTTAGTTAGATGGAGAGCTGGCTGGTTTCTTTACATGGTTTTCGTCACATGTGAAGGAGCTGGGGCAAGTACTGCATGTAAAGTAATGCAACAAATCACTTTTGACTAATTAATATTTGTATTTCTTGTATTTCCAGACCAAACATTTTTAACTGTGGCGCCATCTACTCAAACTGTTTGGTCCAGGCACGTACCATTTCCTTAAGGGAAAATAATTAGTCAGTTAGCTGATGAATAATTGTTACTTTTTAAAATATATTTTAATGGGATGGCAGAATCTCTCTGAATGTTCTGAACTGCTGTTTTGATACCAGTGTCGTGCCATAGAGTGGCAAACTACTGCATGTCGCTGATGGTCCCGATGCACCACCGGTGCACCAAGCTCCGGGTCTACAATGCGCCGTCCCTGCTAGTGCTCCTTTACGCAGCAGAGACCTGTCCACTCTGCAGGATCACGGCTTCGAGTCCCGCGCTCTTAGACCCATTGAGGGTGTGCAGTGGTATGACCACGATAATGTAAAAAAACACAGAAATAGTGGCTTTCGCGGAGGCACGCGCAGCAGGAAATACACTACTAATAGCGGGGGAGGCAGCGGTGGTCTTCAAGATCCTGCTGTAAACAATGATGATGATGGCTGGGTTTGCTTGAGAGACGAGGAAGAGTATCACAAGTGGATCAGACATTTTGATGAGCCAGTATTGCAGAGACAGGGATCTGACCATTTCTGAGCCTGGTGACGTCACAATATGCAAATTACATGAGTGCATTTACTCCCATCACAAACTTTGGGTCATACTGATGAACCTTCATGAACCTGAAACCTGAAATAGTAATATCAAAACTGAATATTTTCTTGAAAATACTCAATAAAGCAAGCAAGCAAGCCAGAGAATGGACTGAGCTCAACTGTTCTTCTTTACAACACAAACACGTTGAGACTTAATCAACAGCGTCTCTGCTGGTTGCATTCAAGTAGCGCTATAGTCATTGACTAGTTCACAAAAATCTATTTAGTTTTATGCACTTCTCTAGTTTGGTCACAGCCGCATGTGAAAGCGACAAACCCTTGAGCCACACTTCAGACTCCAGATCTGCACCAAATTTCATGGGTTCTTCCCTGCAGTCATGGGAAACTTTTACTGACTCGAGTTCTTATGAACCGGGTAGTCGATTACTGTCACAACGTGCATGCTCAGAATCTCGCAACAATTTCCAGTGTGTCAGTGAAACAAGAGTCTTTGTCGAGTACCCGTGAGTCAGTGAAATTTGAGTATTTTGTCCACCCGTGAGTCAGTAAAAACATTCCTACAAATCCAGTTAAAGTAACAGTTATACAAGTTAAGGTTTCCTTTTTTAAAATTTAGCTTGCAGTAGAGCACAAGTAACTGAGACGAGTACCCACGAGTCCCGAGTCGTAAAAAATAATTAATGATTTGCACATATCCTACTCCTTGGCCCATACCTTTCAATTACAGTGTTTCCACTGAACAACACTCTCTCACGGTGCAAAAATGACAGTGACACCTCTGAGACAAATTCTGTCCCTTCTGTAATATTTCTTAATACTGTAGATATGGTGGATGACGATGGATGATGAGGAGGAAGAGGAAACTGTTTCTGCGAGTGTGGATCTTGATGGGTGGGTTTTACGTACCTGGGAGATGTGGTTGATGGAGGACTCCATGCGTCGCAGTTGCGAGGCCTGGATGTCCAGTAGTTGTAGCACATTGTTGGCTAAGGCATTGATCTGATAAGCCACGCTGGCCAGAGACTGGGTGGTGTAGGACTTGGTCTCCTCCAGGGCTTTCCTTTTATCTTGTGCCTGTACAAAGGAGAAGGCAGCAAGAGAGAAAATGAGGGGGTGGAAGGGAGAAAACTAGGTACTCTCGCATTACAGTTGACAATGTTTGAATAGACAGTAAAGTCTTTGTTTTACTTAGAAAACCCTGTTGAGATTAGAAATGGAATGAGCGGATGATTCTCAGTAGAAACAACTTGGTGTAACGTTAAATGTTCCAAATGGACAGCACAGGACAGGTGCGCGGTGGGAGTTGAGCCAAGTGAGTCGGAATGCCAAAACGTTTCATAGGCTCACAAACCTTCACCCGGCTGCTCAAACCATCTGTTTCCATGGGTCTTTAAATAGCTGGAGGAACTGAAAGGACATATTTATAGATTGGAGGCAAAACACGGCTCACACATCCACATTGATCTACTCTTTAAGGGGCACTTTTTTTTCCCTCAGGAAACTGTCAGCAGGTTTGCAACATTGCTGGTTTACCTTTGTTCATGAATCACTTCCTATATTTATATACAGTATTATCAAACAAACCTATAGATGAAAAAATGAGTTGGAAATCTCATATTAAATATACACAACAAAAGGTGGCGAGAAATATCTCTATATTGAATAAAGCAAAATATGTTCTTGATCAAAAATCATTCCACACTCTGTACTGTTCCTTAGTATTACCATATCTAATGTATTGTGTGGAGATATGGGGTAATAATTACAAAAGCAATCTTCACACACTCACTGTACTGCAAAAAAGATGGGTGAGGATCATTCATAAAGCCAAGTATAGAGAACATACAAACCCTTTATTTTTAAAATCACAGATATTCACATTTGCAGATTTAGTATTCTTTCAAACCGCTAGAATAATGTATAAAGTTAATAATAACTTGTTACCCAAAAACCTCATACAGTATTTTTCAATCAGAGAGGAGAAATACCATCTTAGAGGAAAATTAAACTTAAAACATTTATATGCAAAAACTACGCTGAAAACCCACAGCATTTCCGTGTGTGGAATTAAACTATGGAACGGATTGAGTAAGGAACTCAAACAATGTACAGAGATGAGCAAATTCAAAAAACAATACAAGCAGTTGGTGTTTGCTAAATACAAGGCAGAAGAGTCTTGATCATCACAATGATGTTCTGTCAGGTTTTTTTTTTAAAGTTTTTTTATTTATATATATATATATATATGTGTGTGTGTGTGTGTGTGTATATATATATATATATATATATATATATATATATATATATATATAATATATAATTATAATATATAATATATATAATATATAATATAAAATATATAATATATATAATTTTTTTGTATTCTTACTGTTATTTATTATGTATTATTATTCTGATTATTATAGAAAATATGATGTGGAATGCAAGAAGTGAACAACATGTACTGTACTAGATGTGGACTAGATAGGGGGTAGGATTAAATAAGCTTTGCTTCTTCCTACTCCTTTTGGACATGTGGAACTGTGAAAAGATGAGTTATTCATGTACATTCCGGGTGTCTTATTCAGTAAAAAAAAATGTCGTCATTTGATATGGTCTGATGTTTAGTGCTCCTGAAAAAAGGCACACGAGCACATGTAGCAGATTATATGATTTACAGATAAAATAAGACAAATAATTCCAGATGCACCGTTGTATAAGCGTAAAATGGTGTGCATGTATCAAATATATAATCTGGCCCCCCGGCCAATTTTGTTAACTCAATGCGTGCTCGCGAGTCGAAAAGTTTGCCCACCCTTGATCTAGGGCCTAACCGATTACTCGATTAATCGAACGACAAGTTTCAGATTAATCGACTAACAAAAAAAAAAAGTCATTGGTTGCAGCCCTGGAACCCGTTCATCTTTTCAACAGCTTGCCAATGAATAAATGAGTATCTTTCCCCAATTTCCCGCTCTTTTGTAAAAATGTTCTCATATTAGGATTTAACGTTACATCTTATTCTGTTTGGGCTCTGAGATTATGCTGTGCCTCATTTCAAATCTCTAATCCCATCAGTGTTGTTTAAATGCCGCAAAATCACCAGCGACTGACATTTGAAATGTGTGTATAAATGTATTAGTACAAGAATAAGTTGTTCTCTGGGCATTAAAGTGGAGGTCGCCCTAGTGACAAATCGACTTTTGTGTAAAAGCCTGAAAGGTGGGTGCTTTTGACATCTCATTGTTGATAAATCACGTATTTAAAAGTACTGTGCTGGATTTACAGTGAGTTGTTAAGAGGACAGCAGATCTCGGTCTTTGTATTCCATCGTTTCTGCGGAGGCTTCAGTTGGGATGTAGTATTTTAAAAACAGAGTCACCTTTAACATTGTACTACAATGAAATAATACTGGAATATCATGTGGGAAGTCTATGACTCATAACAAAAACGCCCATGAGTCAGAAGGGGGTTTCATGGGAGCCGAAGGGGGATTTTGGTGGGAATCACAAGCATTACTTCCTCTCATAAAAATTTACATTGATAATGGACTGCCTGTAAATATATTTGTAAGCAGTTCAGAATCATTCATTTGTGGTTCATTGTTCAGAAAGCACAGGAAAAGTTTAATGCTTTTTTTTTAACGAAGAAAAATAAAGACAGCAGAAATTATTGTTCCCAAGAAATCCAAAGTTCAATTTCCATAAATATATTTTTCTTCATAGAGTTTCTATTTTTGGATGCCCCAGTCTTTTGAAAAGCGCAGACTTTGTCTGTTGTCGCTACTATCATGTGAACACAGAATGGCTCCACATATCAGGAATGATATGAGGACAGCCAGGTGTTACAGCACACACCCAAACAAAAAAAAAGGCAGTCATTTCGACGACTGGCATCTGAGTCACGTTTGAGCGCATGTTTGAGTGCCTTTTGTTTCAGAGTCAGTTTATTTTAGCTCATCCGTGTGTTTTGCGTTTGTGGTTGCGAGGAGGGGGTGTTTAGTTTTCCTCTTTTCTCTTTCAACATCTGCTGCTGTTCAGTATTTGGGTTCACCTGCTGTCCAGTCCACAGGGCTGAATGACACATACTGTAAAAAAAACCTGTATATTTAGAATCTACTGTTGTATTCAGATTTTCTTGTCATTTTCTATCATGCGTGTATCTGTATCGAACCGTTCAATACACATGCGTACCGAACCGTGACCACTGTATCAAACAATACGCAGTTTTATATTTATTTTATCAACTTTTGACGGCACTCTGTGCTGAAAGCTCAGTGAATCTGCGATCGCCTACTCTGGCTTAGGTTGCATTGTCAAGCGCAGAGCCACTGAGCTCCGCCGCCCACACTCATACCGTGCTGAAATTGTTGAAAAATGAGATAAATGCTGGCAATTTCAATGAAATTAAAATTCAAAAAGGCAAGGTAATTTATTTTATGTGTCAAAAAGTATTGAACCATAACACCAACATATCGGACCGAACCGTGAATCTTGTGTATTGTTGCACCCCTAAGATATAGATAGATAGGTAGGAACCGTCTGTATAAACGACCCCAAATTTCCAGTTGATTTGCTTTACCAGCAATTCTCCTAAATTCCCATATCCACCTTTGAATATTTCCAAAATATACTCAACAAAAATATAAAGGCAACACTTTTGTTTTTGCTCCCCTTTTTCATGAGCTGAACTCAAACATGTAAAACTTCTTCTATGAACACAAAAGTCCTAGCGCTCTCAAATATTGTTCACAAATCTGTCTAAATCCGTTAGCAAGCGTTCATCATTCATGATTCACAATCTATCCACCTCACAGGTGTGGCATATCAAGATGCTGATGACACAGCATGATTATTTCACAGGTGTGCCTTAGGTTGGCTGCAATAAAAGGCCACTCTAAAATGTGAAGTTTAATTGTATTGGGGGGTGGCAGGAGGGGTCTGAAAACCAGTCAGTATCTGGTGTGACCACCACTTGCCTCAAATACCGTATGCACTGATCCAGAACATCACATGCTCGCTATCTTCAAAATGCCATCAATAGAACACACCTGTGTTTGCTGTCCATAACATACACACCTGCCCATGCCATGACCCCACGCCCACGTTGCAAGGATCTGTACACAATTCCTGGAAACTGAAAACATCCCATCGCTTGCATGGCCATCCTACTCAGCCGACATGTCGCCCATTGAGTGTGTTTGGGATGCTCTGGATTGGCGCGCACGGTATTAGAGACAAACGGTGGTCATAGCAGATACTGACTGGTTTTCTGACTCCTCCGGACCATCACCAATACAGTTAAACTGCATACTTTGGAGTGGCCTTTTACTGTGGCCAATCGAAGGCAGACTTCCATCCATCCATCCATCCATCTTCTATGCCGCTTCTCCTCAGTTAGGGTCGCGGGGGTATGACTTGTGCAATAATAATGCCATCTCATCAGCATCTTGATATGCCACACCTATGACATGGATAGATTATGCGTCATCGTCTTTGAGTTCAGCTCATGAAAAATGACAGCAAAAACAAAAGTGTTGATATTTTTTGTTGAGTGTAGTTTATCACAGTTTAAAACCGTGACAAGTGAGTTTTTATAAATCAAATACTTTCATAGTTACAGCATAGAAAACATGTTTATGACAATCTAAATACAGTTTTTTAACATTATTAGAGCCATCAAGACACAAATAACACCCCTATTATCTATACCTCTATACTCCTATTGTCTAAGACTCACACATGTTAGCATTGGAAGAGTTCCTTGTTGTTGTTTCTTTTTTTACTTCTGGTTTCTGTACTGGCTATTTTGGCAAAAACAAAATCACCATTAATTGAACCTCCAACCTGGAGTTCAGTTAATGCGCAATTATACCACTCTCAACTCATTTATTCTCTAAATATTTGTATTGAATTCCGATGATGAAAAGTTATTAAGGAAGAACGAAATGACTCGGTAAATGCAGATATTTCCTCACTTGATTTATTGTTATCAGTCAGTGTAAATACAGTTGGATTACTTTGTCATTCGGCAAATCTCGAAAGATGACGCAGTGAATTTAACTCTGGTCTTCCAAACACAGCTACTGAACTGTGAACAACATTACCGCATCAAATTTTGATCGAGTCGTTTTGCGTCACAAAGTTGCGCACCCTGGAGGTGGGGACCGAAATAACCGTCACGGCAGTTTTACGCCAATTAGAAGCTGTAAATGTCAGTTTTGGTTATTTTTCAATTAATTGCCCGGCCCTAAATGGATAGGTAGATAAATACATGCACTGCTTTTCGCAATTCTAGATCGTTCATTCCGTGCAAGGGGGAGAGCACCGTGCTGAAGAGCCATCCATACAGCATCTACCGCTTCACAGTGGTAATCCCCCAATCACATTTGCACGAATTTGGCGGTCGAGCTGTAGCTTGTGAGCGTGTCTTTTTGGCGGATAAACGGCAACTGCAATCACATGCTCCACCATTTCTATGACATTCATAAATATGGTCATGGTTTATTTCGAACATGCACACGAGGTTACATTGAAGTACATCTCAGGGGTACAGTTTCACTTTTCAGCATGTCCGAAAAGGAGTAGGAAGAAGCAGAGCTTATTACGTGGCGTCATAATGGCACCGGTTCACATGTAAACGATAGTAACCAGGCCAAAAAAACGAAGTAGCTATTGGTGCTAAATAATGCTGACTCGCCCACCTGCAACAAATACTTGATGGTGATATTGTGCAACATCTTGTAAGTAATGTACTTGTAGTGTCCCGACGCAGGAAGACACTCCGATGCTCTTTTTAAAACTTTATTTCCGACCTTAACACACCAACAGCAGTGCTCAGTTCCAATCTGACACACGTGTCTCCGTCGCTTTCCACAGCAGCAATACAACACTTCCTCCTTATCCACCCATCACACTCACGGACAGCAAGGTGCATTCCAAACACCGGAATTCTGAACATCAGCATTGCAACATAAACAGATCATGATACTCATTTATGTGTGCAGGATTAACTCTAAAGTACTCTAAAATCGTGAACATTCCCAGTGTTCTGTATCGCTGCGCTAATTATGGCAATTTATTGTGGATTTTATTGCACATTGGTGAATTTTTACGTATTCATTAAGTAATAAATTACTATTTTTTTTATTGTATGTGACAAAATTCCATGAAAATAAAAATATCCAAACCTAATCATTACTTTCTAAAATGCATGTATGTTTTTTGCAGTAACAATATTGTCATTGTGAATCAGTTACGTAGTCTGAAGATGCTGTTAATTGGTGATAATGCTTGCTCTCCATTTTCAAATGGCTGAGACCGCTGCAGCACGATGCGAGGACGTGTTATATGCATGTTTGGAAACCAAAAATGAATTTTATTGTCATTCTATATGGCATGTAGCACATTTGGTGGCTGGATGCAGTCCGTTTGTCAGAACAACGACACACCCTCTACAACCACCGGCAGCTTTCACGTCGAGGAAGGCTCCGTGGGTCCACAACTAAAGTATTCAACGCACTGACGCCGCTTTAAGACGATTGAATCGTCACAGTGCCCCCAAAACGCCATTTTTTGTAGCGGTTTGAGGATGATTTCCTTACAAGACGAGCATTTCCTGTCCCTGCGGTCTCACTCCACTTCTACCACCACAGTACAGGCACGACGGAGATACTCATCAAACCATCGAATGTAACGTCATATTTTCTTACCTGAACATAGTTGTTTTCACAGTATTCCGCGACGCGGGAAAGGTTTTGGTAGCTCTCCACAAGAGCTCGCTTGCCGGCAGGGATTTCCTCCTCTAGCAACATTTGTAGCTCTGCCATCTTACATCCCTTCGCATTTCTCTCCCCTCTCTGCCTTGTTCAATGAGGCGAGGCTGTGATGCTGCTAGTGTGTGTCCGAGAGAGGGGCTCCCTCCCCCGCCTGGAATTGTGCCGTATGCGTGCGTGCGATTCACAAAGATCCGCAAAGCAGTCGGAGTTGCGTAAAAAAAAAAAACTGCCTGAAAGCCCAAAATACTGTAATAATGATGATAATAATATATTAATAACAATAAGAAATGTTGCTATTATTTTTAGGATATAATTATTCTTAGTATAAATGCGTTTAATCGTTTCCTCATTTTAAGTATTGATAAAAATACAAGAACGGCATGATAAATCAGAATTACGTCAGTGAACTACGTTTCCCATGAGCACTTGCGGTTTAAAACCCCTGTCCCGGTGCATTGTTGGAAACATGTTGAGCTAGCGTAATTTCTTTAATTAAAAAATATATACAGTACATTTCCCAGCCAGATAGGTTCATCGTTTCGAGATTCCTTTTTAACATTTTTCATATATACACCCAGTGGAGTACATTGTATGGTGAGTTAACATTTAATAGTTAAATGTTTGTTTTCGGTGCTAATAAAATGAATTCAATGGCTTAGAATATGATTATTAGGAGGGGGGTTATTGATGACTGAAATACACTGTAAAACTGTAAGACCTTGATTTTTTGCCCATTTGTGTGATGTTGAAAGGTGAGGACTATCGCGTTGACGGTCACCATGGCGCAGGAGGAGGACGAACACACCCTGCAGGATAAATTTGCTGCTGCAGTTAAAGTGATCAGGAGCTTGCCGAGAGAAGGTTCTACATTTCATGGGGAAAGAGTGCACAATGGGGCATGGATTTGTTAATTTGCTTGCGTGTATGCTGCGCACGTTACCATCTTCATGCTGCAGTGTGTCCAGGAGTTGTAGGTGGCTCAAGCTGACCTACATTGCAGTTTTAAAGCTGGCCTTCTGTTCATCAAGCTGATTAACTGACCTGCTCCTGTAGCTTATCTTCACATTTGACATTCCCTTGATAATACCTGCGCTTCTCACATTTTCCCCTCCTTTCCTGTGTCAGGTCCTTTCCAGCTGTCAGATGACATGAACCTGATGTTCTACAGTTACTACATGCAGGCCACCTCAGGGCCTTGCACGACAGAAAGACCGTTTCGGATCTGGGAGAGACACCAGAAAGCTCAATGGTGAGCATTTAGATCACTGTGATGTGTTACCTTCAGTGGCGGGTGGTGCGTTTGGCACCTGGAGCCTTCAGTGTTACCTTCAGTGGCGGGTGGTGCGTTTGGCATCTGGGGCCTTCAGTGGGCAACTAGGATTTTTCTTGGTAGACTCTGACAGGGCCTGTGGAAGCCCGTTTCCGCCACTGAAAGAAAAAAAAATATCCCAATGGTAAGTCATAATTATGAAGTAAAAAGGAGAAATTCTGAGATAAGAAGTCAAAATTATGAGATACAAACTGCGGATGTGCGGAGTGCCATGTGCCAAAGGCTCCAGTGAAGAAGCTGGCATATGCGCTGTTTGTATCTCATAATTTAGACTTTTTATCTCACAATTATGACTTTTTATCTCATAATTATGACTTTTTATCTCATAATTTTGACATTTTATCTCATAATTTCGACTTTGTCTCATAATTAGGACTTTTTGTCTCAAAATTATGACTTTTTATCTCATAATTGTGACTTCCAGCCATACATTTTCCATGCCACTTAGACTTTTTATCTCATAATTTCGACTTTATCTCATAATTAGGACTTTCTTATCTCATAAGTTCAACTTTATCTCATAATTGCGACTTTTTATTGCATAATTGTAACTTTTTATAGTATAATTTTGACTTTATTTCATAATTTTGACTTTCTTATCTCACAATTTCAACTTTGTCTCATAATTATGACTTTTTATCTCATAATTGTGACATCTATCCATACATTTTCTATGCTGCTTAGACTTTTTATCTCACAATTTCGACTATATCACATACTTAGGACTTTTTATCTCATAATTGCGACTTTGTTATAATTTCAACTTTATTTCATAATTGCAACTTTATATCGCATAATTGAAACTTTTTATCGCATAATTTCGACTTTATTTTATAATTATGACTTTGTTATCTCATAATTTCAACTTTATCTCAAAATTATGACTTTTTATCTCTTAATTGTGACTTCCATCCATACATTTTCTATGCTGCTTAGACTTTTTATCTCATAATTTTGACTTTATCACATAATTGGGACTTTATCTCATAATTATGACTTTAATATCTCATAAATTCAACTTTATCTCATAATTATGACTTTTTATCTCGTAATTGCGACTTTATCTCATAATTGGGACTTTTTAATCTCATAATTGCGACTTTATCTCGTAATTATGACTTTAATATCTCATAAATTCAACTTTATCTCATAATTATGACTTTTTATCTCATAATTGCAACTTTTTATCTCATTATGACTTACCATTGGGATATTTTTTTCTTTCAGTGGCAGAAACGGGCTTCCATACTGTTAAAAAAAATGATGCAGTACAACACAATTTACCCTGACTGGGATTTGAACCTTGGCCACCCATATCAAGCGCCAGCATCCTTACCCACCGCACCATATCACAAAATTAAATGACCTTATCAATCAAGCAAGACACCTACGTAACCCTTTCGAAGACGCATGAAAGTAACAGCTCGGTGATCAAGCATCCAGACAACTCCTGTTCTGAATCAATATCTTTCTACAAGCATGACAAAAACGCAAAGCTTTTTATCAGAAATCTGATTATAGTTAAAGAAACAGCCCAATTGCTAATAGTGTTTAAGTGACATGGGCCAGCACTCCTGAGTACATACGGCAACACATACTGTAGAGGCTACATACACTACTGGAAGCAGTACAGCCAAGAGACACACCACAAAATGAAGATAATAGACTGCTGGGAATACAATTTCATGGAGCAAATACTAGAATTTTAAGTTGTAAATGTAGGTCAGTGCATCTGATACTGTTTTGACTGCACACCACTGGTTATGGAGTGAAGTAAATATTCTAGCAGCGCTACTCAATTATGGGAAATGTGGTCCTATTTATTTTTTTTACTTTGCCGGAATGTTCTGTCCTTTGCACCAAAATGCAAATGTTGCCCCTACACAGCTTCAAACCAAACAGAGCTGAAATGGATGAGATTTGACACCACTTAATTTGATATTCATGCTCAGTGTTTATTCGTCCTTGACTTTGTTGCCAGGGATAAATGGAACTCTTTAGGGAACATGACAAAGGCGGAAGCCATGAAGAAGTATGTTGAAAACATCCAGCTGGTAAGTTCAAATGTACATGAAATGCTATACAGTGTATGTGCAATATGTGCCTGAAATTAAGAATTCAGGAATGTAATAAAAAAAACAAAGTCAACTATTCGTTCCCTGCACACATTTTTACTTGTCATACGTCAGATTTTGGAGACCGTGCCCGTCTCAAATGAAGTTTCTGACCTGGTGCAGCAGCTTGGAAATTTCTACACAGAAGTTGAATGTGAAGAGAATGAGGTGGACAGCAGACCTTTCACAAGGCCTTTTGCAAAACAAGAAGGTATAGAATATAATTAGGAGCCACACCACTTTTAATTGTCTTCACTTCACATCTTCTGCACTGAGAAGTGACTTAGTTCATTCCCAAACGTCTTGTAAACATGTATTTCCGTCTTTAGGAGTGCTGGTCTCTCCTAAGAAACCTGCATTGGAAGGAAAGTATTTTTTTCATGCGAAGATTCGAAATAATTAGTCCTAAAATTAATTGAGAATATTTAAAATGATTTCCTGTCCACTTTACAGGCTATGGAGGTCTGTGGAACGATATACAAGACATCCAAGAAAAAGACAGCGTTCATAGCATGAGCTCCAATGGGGATGAGGCAGAGGGATGCAAGGGTCGTAGTGAAGATCTGGGAAAAGAAGACAAAAGTGAGGACAATGAGACTGACAGTGATGAAGGCAAGGTGGATAAAAAAGGTATCGGCAGGATTACTTGTAGGTCGTACTTAAGTTACTATTCCAGGCATGATTTATACCATGGGTGTCCAAAGTATGGCCCAATACACTAAACACAATTAAAAAAGAAAACTAAGAGTAGTCATTTTACACAAATAAAGATGAAATATTAAGAGTCATAATAGTAAGAGCATAAAGTTGAAATATTAAAGGGAAAAACCTTTATAAAATTGCAATAATAATGTCAAAATATTATTAGAATAAAGTCATATTCAACGGGGCCGTATTCAGTCATTTGCGGACCCGAGGCAAACCGGGTCACTGGGGCCCTCCACATTGACAAATGTTCTGTTCTCCCCTCACAATAATGTCTTCAAAGTGGGCAGCCGTAAATAGGTTCAGCCTGGAGATTGGTGCATCTTTTGTTTTTGTGTTAAAGCGCCACTCTCAGCTTCATCTCCAGAGCTACCAGCGCAGCTGCCGTCAAGAGCATCTGGCTCTCGCTGTGGTCGTGCGTCTACGTTTGTGGTGACTGCAAAAGAGGTTGACACCTTCAGTAGTTTTGATGTAAAAAATATTTTTCTCACATTCTCCTCTTCTCCGCCCCACTGGGGTTAATTAACTCCGCTTCATTTTTCTCCAAACCGCGCCAACAAATTTGTTTTGCTACCATCCAGCCGAGGTCGGGTCGTCGGGACAGCAGCCTAAGCAGGGAAGCCCAGACTTTCCTCTCCCCGTCCAGCTCCTCCCAACAGGTCCCGAGGCGTTCCCAGGCCAGTTGGGAGACATAGTCTCTCCAACGTGCCCTGGGTCTTCCTCGAGGCCTCCTACCAGTCGGACGTGCCCTGAACACCTCCCCAGGAAGGCATCCTGACCAGATTCCCAACCTCTGGCTCCTCTCAATGTGGAAGAGCAGCGGTTCTACTTCGAGTTTCTCCTGAATGACAGTGCTTCTCACCTGATCACTAAGAGAGATCCCAGCCACCCCCACAGAGAAAACTCATTTCGGCCGCTTGTACTTGTACCGTCTTTTCCTTTCTGTCACAACCCAAAGCTTATGACAGTCGGTCGTGTTTTGCTACCATCTTCCTGAATCAATTTGCACAGTAACAAGGAATACAGTCGTCCCTCGTTTATCGTGGTTAATTGGTTCCAGACCCGACCGTGACAAGTGAATTTCCGCAATGTAGGGTTCATTATTCATTAATGGAATATTTTCGTAGTTGGAGCATAGAAAACCTGTTTAAGACCTTCTAAATGAAAATAATAATTTTTGTTAACATCATTAGAGTCCTCTAGACATGAAATAACACTCCTGTCACACTTGTATTACCCAATATAGTTGACATAATAATAGAAAATAAGACGTCTTACACATAAGTACGACATTACATAGACTCACACGTTAGCATTGACAGGGTACTTCGTGGTTATTGTCCTGATGTAACGTTCCTGACACCTAGTGGCCAGCGTAGTAGAATACTACTGCGATGGCGCAGCGAACCCTCACACAGGAGCTGCTGTCAGCCACAACTCACGCCGAACACTGGCACTCTCCACACTGCTAACCATGCTTGCACTCAGCAACTCTACAGTAGCTAGCTGACATCACACAGGTCACTTCCCTGGCCCCGCCTCCCTCTCTTTTTTGTTCATTTATTCATTTTTATGATTGAAAATGCTTAATTTAGGCATAAAACATGAACAATTTTATTTGATATGTTTTCACTAATAGACAAAAAAAAACTAATAGGCCGTATTCAACCACCAAACAGTGATCATTTATTCATTCATTCATTCTTTTTCTATGCCACTTAATCCTACTAGAATTGCGGGGGTATGCTGGAACCTATCCCAGCTGACTTTGGGCGGGAGGCGGGGTACACATTCATTATTTTTTTGAAAAGCAGCGATAGAGTGAGGGAACGCTGTTCGAACCCAAGTCTTCTCGGTCTCCTGACTGTGTGGCCAACATGCTAACCACTAGACCACCATAATGTGTTTTTTTTAGGAATAAAAACTGTTTTTGCATATCTACATGGGGTGGTTTAGAAAAAGTAAACCAAAAGTTGATTTTGCAGTATGAGGCCCTTGGTGGAAAAACGTTCGACAGCCCTGATTTATACCACAAGACCTCCAGTTAAGCGCTGCATTCTTTTATGACTCCTGTCTTTCCATTGCAATCTTAACCCAGATTGGACCCCCCCGCTGGAGGACGAAGGGTGGTGGTGTGACACCAGGGCATCCAGCAGCAGCATGGAGCCGAGCGTGTCCTCCTTGACTAACGCCACCCACAGCTCCCTAAACAGTGAGATAGATGAGGAGGAGCTGCCCTGCTCTGTTGAGCCCAGCATATGCAGCAGCCCCATCGACGTGCACTTTAATGGACACTTGAGCGGTAGGAATTTACAGTGGTGTGAAAAAATGTTCGCACCCTTCCTGGTTTGTTACTTTTGTGATAAACATGCAAACAAAAATAGGAAATGACAAACAAGCACTTTTCCACACCACTTCATACTGTGTATTTTCAGATCACAAAGATATTGAGGAAAACGATCATCCCGCAGATTCTGAAAATGAGGAATTCTGTGATTCAATGGAGGACGTGGCCACGGAGAAGGTTAGTTCCACTTATGATGTGGGAAGTTCGCATATCCTAAAAATAAGATGAGGGAGTAGCACCCTCTAACTCATCATGTCTAATTTCAGTGCACAATCAGTCATTAATCTGTTCCAAAAGGTCTGACGAAAACCGAAACATATGAAAATAGGTTAACGTTAAACCAATTAACTGTTCCAGACACCCAGAAATATGAAAAAAACAATTATTTTATTAAGAATAATTATAGTTTTAAATGCAGAAAACAATGTGAAATACAGGGAAGGCAATGCGGACGCTGGTTCACACTGGTCCAGGGGTGTCCAAGGTGTGGCCTCGGGGCCATTTGCGGCCCACTGCAGTTTTTTCATTGGCCCGCAGCACATTCTAAAAATTTGACTAATGGAAAATCAGCAATAATTAAAAAAAAAAAGTAATCTAATGAGAAAAAGTGGTCATTTTCCGAGAATAACGTAATATTATTAGGAAAAATAGCATCATTTTAGTAGCATAAAGTGGAAATATTTAAGAAAAAAGACGTAATTAAAAAAAAAAAGTCGTAATATTATGACAAACTAAATAACAAAGTTGTCATTTTTTGAGAATTTGCTTGCGGAAAAACTTATAATGTTACGAGAATAAAATCTAAATGTTACGGGAATAAAGTCATTACGAGAAGAAAATTTACAAGAAGAAAGTTGGGAAAAAAAGACGACAGCAGAAAAGTAAAAAAATAGCTGCAATTTTATGAGAACAAAGTCGTAATCTTAGGAGGAAAAATAATGTAATTTTAGTTGCATAGAGTTGAAATATTAAAAAAAAGACATTTTTTAAAAGTCGAGCTATTACAAGAAAAAACTAATAAAATAAAGTTGTTATTTTTAAAAAATTAAGCTGGGGGAAAAGTTTGAATACTATGGGAATCAAGTCATAATATGGAAGTAAGTCCTAATATTCCGAAAGGAAAATTTACAAAGATTATTGAAGAAGAAAGCTGAAACATTTGGGGGAAAAATGCTAGCAAAAATGGGGGAAAACATAAAATAAAAATAAAAAAATGTAGCATATAGTATACAGGACACTCAGAAATGCGTAGTGCGCTTGAAAGCCTCATCAGCGCAGGGGCTCAGGGCTTAATAAGAAGGAAAAAAGAGACAGAAACAGAGCTGTTCATTGTTCTGTGTCAGTTCTATGAACAAATAAACCACAGACACATACAAAGATGATTGAAGGAAGCTGTCTATCGTGTCCCAACTCTAAAAGAACCGCTATCCATTCATCACAGAGACTGATTTGGCAATCATTTTTGGTTTGGTATTTAATGAAAGATCTTCCCCTTGTTTTTATGTGTGCCTTGGTATCGTTTCATTTAAAGGGGCCCTATCGTATATTTCCAACTTGTCTTTTTGTTGTATTGTAATAATAATATTCATATTTCTCCATCAAGATGCTGTCCACTTCCAAACTTGAGTCAGCCGGATCACCGACTGCCTCAGTGAGGGAGCAAGATCTTTGGTTTGAGAGCTCCTCCACTCTTAAAGCAGAAGATAGCTCACTCAGGGGAGAGTCTTGCCCTCAAGAACCTCACAACGCTACCTCCGTCAGAGGTAAAAGTGTCCTCAGTTTGTTTAAATGCATCGTGGCAAATCCGCGGTCCCAACCTGGTTTCTGTCTCAGAGTCACCGAAGACCGCTTGCATCTCTCAGCCGCGTTTGCCGTCCTGCGACAGCGCGTCACAGTGCGCACGCCCCTGCGCTGCTTCCTGGGGAAACGTCGACGAGCAGGTAGCAGCGGCTCTGTTGAGGCTGCAGGATGACATGGCCCACGTGCTGCATCGCCTGCGCACCCTGGAGGAGCTCAGTGTGACGCAGGGAAAGGAGGTTGGTTGCACAGTCATGTGTAGATTATGTCGAGCCTGTCCTACTACATCAATTGCAATTTCTCTGTCAAATTTGACTAATTTGTCCTTGTAATCAATTACAATTACCGTGAGTGTTACAGTTAGTATTCCAAAGGGGCAGAAATTCTTGTGTACACTCTTCCCTCGCCACTTTGCACTTTTTCCCGGCTTCATATAAATCATCCATCCATTTTCTTTCGCCATTGGCGATTGGCGACCAGCCAATCGCAGGGCATCACAATCATGCTCATGTTAGCATCCTAGCAATGATAACATACTAATGTTAGCATGCTAACACTTAGCATGATAGTGCTAAGTGTTTATATAAGTTATCGAGGAAAAGGCTTCTTGAGACGTCATCTGTACTTCTGTGTAGAAGGTGTCGGACGTTTCGCTCCTCATCCGAAGAGCTTCGTCAGCAAACTAATAAGTGCTGGTAGCTTAGGCCTTAAATACAGTAAGAGTGGGCGGAATTGGTGTGCCAACACCCTCCTCCTATTGGTTCGTTACACTAAGCTTGCATTCCTCATCTTTACAGTGGTATAATCCTATCCTGTTATTCACACCTACGATAAAAGGGAAGTGTCGCTCCCTGAATTGGGTATGAACGACTCTGATACTGGCTTGTTAGCATCTATTGTTCTGGCTCGGCCCTGCCTTCACCTCATTTGCAAGACTAAGAGCTGTGGGTTTTGGTCTCAGTAACCTGCTGAACACAGGGTCCAAATTGAACCTCAAACCACCATTCCGATTCAATGATGGGTTCTGTTGTTTGACAAAAATAGCTTCCTTTACTCCTCTTTCAAACCATCTGTTTTCTTTGGCCAAAATCTTTACCTCGCTGTCCTGAAAAGAGTGATTGGTAGCTTTCAGGTGTAGATGTACTGCTGATTGAGGACCACTAGCATTGTCCCTGCGATGTTGATAAAGCCTTTTTTGGAGCATTTGCTTAGTTTCCCCAATGTAGTGCTCTTTGCATTCCTCATCTTTACAGTGGATGGAATAGACCACATTGCTCTGTTTCTGGTTTGGAGCCTTGTCTTTAGGATGCACTAATTTTTGTCTCAGGGTATTTACTGGTTTGAAATAGGTAGGAATTTTGTGTTGCCATAAGATCCTCTGGAGTTTTTCGGAGACCCCCGCTACATAAGGGACTACCACTCCTCTCCTTTTAGCTTCTGTGGGCTTTTTGGGTTTCTTTTTGAATCAAACCATCCACTACAACATAAACTAGGGGTTATTAGGACCCTCCAACATAGAGCGGAACAAATACCAACTAGTGCTGAGGGAAAGAAAAAGGAGACACAACATGTCCAGAGAGCGCTCTCAACCTGTGGGTACCCACGGTGGGCTTTTAACAAATGTCAAAAGAAGAGAGTAGGGAAAGAAACCCAAAAGCCCACAGAAGCTAAAAGGAGAGGAGTGGTAGTCCCTTATGTAGCGGGGGTCTCCGAAAAACTCCAGAGGATCTTATGGCAACACAAAATTCCTACCTATTTCAAACCAGTAAATACCCTGAGACAAAAATTAGTGCATCCTAAAGACAAGGCTCCAAACCAGAAACAGAGCAATGTGGTCTATTCCATCCACTGTAAAGATGAGGAATGCAAAGAGCACTACATTGGGGAAACTAAGCAAATGCTCCAAAAAAGGCTTTATCAACATCGCAGGGACAATGCTAGTGGTCCTCAATCAGCAGTACATCTACACCTGAAAGCCACCAATCACTCTTTTCAGGACAGCGAGGTAAAGATTTTGGCCAAAGAAAACAGATGGTTTGAAAGAGGAGTAAAGGAAGCTATTTTTGTCAAACAACAGAACCCATCATTGAATCGGAATGGTGGTTTGAGGTTCAATTTGGACCCTGTGTTCAGCAGGTTACTGAGACCAAAACCCACAGCTCTTAGTCTTGCAAATGAGGTGAAGGCAGGGCCGAGCCAGAACAATAGATGCTAACAAGCCAGTATCAGAGTCGTTCATACCCAATTCAGGGAGCGACACTTCCCTTTTATCGTAGGTGTGAATAACAGGATAGGATTATACCACTGTAAAGATGAGGAATGCAAGCTTAGTGTAACGAACCAATAGGAGGAGGGTGTTGGCACACCAATTCCGCCCACTCTTACTGTATTTAAGGCCTAAGCTACCAGCACTTATTAGTTTGCTGACGAAGCTCTTCGGATGAGGAGCGAAACGTCCGACACCTTCTACACAGAAGTACAGATGACGTCTCAAGAAGCCTTTTCCTCGATGGACAACTCCTGTACGACTGAGAGCCTACACAGACGTATATAAGTTATGTTAATATAATTATGTTAGCATTCTAAGATGCTAATGTTAGCATGCTAACACCTAGCATGATAGCGCCAAGTGTCTGCTTAAATTCATATTCATGAAAACAGTTAAAAATGCTACAATGCTAATATTAGCATGCTACCAATGCTAACATGCTAATGTTAGCATGTTAACACGTAGCATAATAATGTCTACCTATGACAATGGCTAGAAATGCTACTATGCTTACGTTACCATGCTAACATGGTAACGTCAGCATAGTAGCAGGACCAGTGTAACCCGCCCTGTTTCGCACTGCCCGCACCGGGGCTTGAACACAGGACCTTCGTAATAGCGACTAAAAGCCCGGACTGTCGGCAGAGTGTTCAGCGTAGCTCGAGGCAGAGGGAGTGAGGTTTACCAACATACACTCTGGCATCCGTTACACCAGGACCAGGACTGTTTTCATGAAATGCAAAGTATCTAAAGATAAACATGCTAATGTTAGCATGGTAAAACCTAGAATAATAATGTTCATCTAAGTGTCTACCCATGAAATCAGCTAAAATGCTACTATGCTAATGCTTTTGCTTTGCGCTGTGCTTGACGGAGGTAATAAGAAATGCTATTTTGTGGACATTCGCTTACTGCTTTAACGTATCATTAGATGGTGCATGTGTTCAAGTGGTGTCTTGATTAACTGGAATATTAATGTTCTCCCATTTCAAGTCAAGATCATCTTCATCAAGGTGTGAGGACCCCCTCCCTGTTGCACAAAAGGTACTAACATATTTGCTACACATCAAATAATGATACTATCGATTGTCGCCACGCACTGTATTTTTTTTCCCAGGTGTCTTTACAGTTTCTTAAACCTTCTTGGTGGCCATTTGACCATTCGCCAGTTACCGTGGTGATGACCGCACTCTGGCCCGCTATTGCGTATGGACTAGTCCAGCTTTATTCAAATCGTAGGAGACGGTGAGCAAGACACCGGTTTAAGAAGAGGAGCGAGGATCAAGTCTATTGGAAACCTCTGTTCTCATGTTACAGGAAAATCCCTTGAATCGATCCTGGTGCGTGGAGAACGGGATTTGTGTTGCTCTCCTGTTTCCCGGACAGACCTGAGGCATCGTGGTGGGAAAAACAAAGCTGAAAATCAAGTACTCAAGACTGTGGATATGAAAGATTGTTGCATATGTAACTACTGACTGCGTATTCAACTGAAGCAAACGTCATTTCAAAAAAGAATTATTTTAATGTCCTTGAGAAAGCCACTGGTTATTTATTTATTGTAGTTCAACATTTAAGGGAACAACACAGAAATGTACACTGAATGTTAGTGAAGTTCATTTTAGAATAGTTGTGTTCAACAGAACAAGAGTAAAGACAATCAACATGTAGTATTTTATGATGTACTCTATTTATTTTACCGTAGCGAACAACTAGAATGGCAGGCTTGCTGCTTTTCACTCAGGTTGCCAGATGGATTCTGTACTCCTGAATGTGAACCTGGGCTGTTTTCATGAAATGCAAAGTATCTAAAAATAAACTTTTTAGATTAAACGAGGGCTGCTCTCTATTGAAATGGGAAAATACGTACACAGTAAGTCAGCACAAAGATTGTGGGTCGGAACCTTGGCATAGTTTTTCAAAGTGGACTTTTAATTCTTAATATTATTTAATTGTAATTATTTTAAGCCTGTATATCCCAAAGTACGATGGAGTATTAGGGCCACGTTGAAAAAAAAAAAATCTTGAGATTTTGAGAATAAAGTCGTAAATTTAAGAGAATGAAGTCGTAAATTTATGAGAAAAAGTAATACTTTTTCCCAAAGCCAAAGGTCACATAAGTCCTGCCTTTTCACAGCTGTTTCAGGCAATGCCTGTTACGACGGAGTATTAAAATAATCGGCGATTTCGAGCATAAAGTCGTACATTTACGACAAAGTCGTAAGTTTACGAGAAAAAAGTTTGGACAGCTATGAAAAGGGGGTACTTATGTGACCATTGGCCTTGGGCATGTGGAGGGGGCGGGGTAAGGAAGGCGGAAGTGAGAAGGGCTAGCTAGCCATGCTAATCTATCTGTGCTCAATTGCTGTGTTTTGCTGCCACGTTATAAATAAAAGCTTGCCTGAAGCATAAGAAAAGTTTCCTTCCTTCCTGAAGAGCTATGCTCTATTTTCCCTCTGACACCTATGACACGATGACACGTAATATTACGACGAAATAGTAATATTACAACAAAGTCGTAAATTTACGACTTTATTTTAAATCGACTTTTTTTCTTTAAATTTACAGCTTTATTCTCATAATACTACGACTTTTTTTTGCAAATGTACTATTGTACTTTTTTTTCTCAAAGTCACAACTTTATTCTTGTAATATTACGACTTTATTCTTGTATTATTATGACTTTTTTGTAAAATTAACGACTTGTAAATTTACGACTTTATCCTTGTTTGTTTATTTGGACTTTTTTGTAAATTTACGACTGCTTTTTCTTTTAAATTTGCGACTTTATTCTTGTAATATTATGACTTTTGTGTAAACTTACTACGGTACATTTTTTCTTGTAAATTTATGACTTTTTTCTTGTAAATTTTCTTTTCGTAATATTACAGTACCATTTTATTGTAAATTTGCGACTTTGTTCTCGTAATATTGCGACTTTTGTGTAAACTTACTACGGTACATTTTTTCTTGTAAATTTATGACTTTTTTCTTGTAAATTTACTTTTTTCTCGTAAATGTACGAGTTTTTTCTCGTAAATGTACGAGTTTTTTTCTTGTAAATTTATGTAAATTAGGAGAAGGAAATATACAAGAAGAAAGTTGAGATATTTGGACAATAAAACAAATCATAAAATGTAGGGTTAGACCACAACTCCGCCCAGGCTTAGTGTAAGGAACCAATAGGAGGAGGGCGTTGGCACACCAATTCCGCCCACGCTTACTGTATTTAAGGCCTAGGCTACCAGCACTTATTAGTTCGCTGACGAAGCTCTTCGGATGAGGAGCGAAACGTCCGACACCTTCTTCACAGAAGTACAGATGACGTCTCAAGAAGCCTTTCCCTCGATGGACAACTCCTGTACGACTGAGAGCCTACACAGACGCATCTCTATGTGTTGCTTTAGAAAATATCAAAGTGGCCCTTGCATCCTTTCATTTTTCAGATTGTGGCCCTCGGTGGAAATGTTTGGACACCCTGATGTAGGTACTATGAGGAGGGGAGCATTTTTCATTTCAGTTGAATTTGACCAAAGACAAGTGCGTTTTACTTGGAGATACCGAAAGGAGGGTGTTAAAGAAATCGTTTGGTTTTTATTATTGGCAAAGCTGCATTAGCACTACCTACTGGACTGGAGAGTGTTTGGTTTTTATTATTGGCAAAGCTGCATTAGCACTACCTACTGGACTGGAGAGTGGAACCCATGATTATGTAGAAAATATACATAAATGATAATAATAAATAATGAAACACATAATGGTCATTGTACTTCACTACAAAGGTCTTATCAAGCTATAGGGGTTTGTGTTTTCCCTGCTAAACTACTACTTTATACCACTCCAGTCCGGTAGGTGGCGGTAATGCATCTGTCAAGTTCGGTGCCGGGTCGCCGATCAATCCAAAAGAGGAAGAAAAAGAAAGTTAAAGTGACAGCCACGAACACATACGTCTAAAAAAATTAACAATTTGTGTGCTTTCACGGTCGCTGTAAGCTTAAAATGCTTTCTCTGTCAACGAACATTCAACCCCAGGTAAGAATATATATAAAATTTGATTGTTTTGTCAAGCTAAGACGACCGTTGTCGTATTTGTCACTGTAACCCTTACAGCACGTAGCCTGTAAGCTAGCTAACCTTCACATTAGCTTTTGTACTGATTAGAGTCTTGTAGTTTTGTTTTGATTCAACGAACCTCCTATACTTACGTGCCAGCGAACACGGGGGCCTGATGAGAATTTGCTCGTAGTTTATTGGACGTCAGCGGTTTAAAGAGACGCGACGGGCTTGCGTGTCGTTAGCTGACAGCTGGCGACATTACGTGAGCACTGATTGTTGACCAATAAGGAGCCCTTAAGCAAAAAACATTTTTTGTTAAACTTGTGATACAGCCGGGTGTGTCTTACATGCCAAGTACAAGCCGTATTATAATAAATACATGACGTCGACCATAAATGTTGTCTTGAATGGT